>NW_028077628.1:0-731 GCF_014824575.4 Sturnira hondurensis | reverse complement strand
AATCTAAAAAACAAAATAATAAAACTGAAACAAACTCATAGACACAGAGAACAGAACTGATGGTTGGCAGAGAGATAGGTGGCTGGGGGTGGGAGTGGGTAAGAAAGATGAAAGGGATTAAGAAATACAATTTGCCAGTCATAAAAATAGTCACAAGAATGTAAAGTGAAGCTTAGAGAATTTACTTAATATTGTAATATTATTAGATTTACTGGGGTGATCACTTCATAAGATACGCAAATGTCTAATCACTACACATACCCCTAAAAATAATATAACATTGTATGTCAATTATAATTGAACACTTAATTTTAAAAAATATAAGTGGAGTATGCCTTTCAGTTAAATGGCAAAGAATGTGAGATTACATATAAAAGCAATATTCAACTACATATCCACTGTAGGCTGCCAATAGAAGGCACTTTAAATATAAAATAAATTGTTCTTGAAAGTAAAAGTGTGGCAAAACATATACCATGTAAACAGTAAGTTTAAGGAGGCTGCCCTGGCTATTTTAAGATCAGTAAAGTAGACTTCAAGACAGTATTACTGGAGATAAAGTGCAATATTTTATAATAAAAGAGCAACTCATCAAGAAAATATAATTATCCAAAATATTGGATAATATATTTAATAAAAGAGCTTCAAAATTCATGAAGCGAAAAATGACAGAAGGGAGAAATTGACTATACAAAAGTTAATTTGAAAGTTTATAAGATAAACTACAAAAC
>NW_028077627.1:0-1062 GCF_014824575.4 Sturnira hondurensis | reverse complement strand
CCATTCCACTGATTTGAGTCCCAGTTTCCTTTCCATCACTATTGGTTTCCTATGCATCTCCCTTCATTTCAATTAGTTTAGCCTTCATATATCCTCTAATTTGTGACTATAATCTACCAGTTCTGTGAGCATCCTGATAAATAGTGTGCTTCTGAGAGGCTTCTGAGAGGCTGGCAATTTCTGAGAGGCTGGCAATTTCTCGGTCGCTTAGAGTTATTGGCTCTGGGACTTTGAGTTCTTCTTGCGCCATCTTTTGGGCTGTTCGTGCCTGTTCCATAGCAGGATCAGAGCCCTAAAGTGTTCACTAGAACAGGGCAACTAAGTCGCTGGGTTGTGACGTTGTATGTGGGGGCGGGGTCCTGCCGCTGCGGCCCCGGCGCCGCAGCCACCACCGTCACCAGGCCCACGTGTTTCGTTCCACTGCATGCAAGTGTGCCACAGCCATCACCCCTCCGCCACTGGGTTCGCCCCCTGAGGCCTGTGTGGTCTGTCTCACTATGTGGGAATGTGCGACCACAGTCAGTCTGCCCCATACTCCGACTGGTCCCGGGCTGCCTGTGCGCCCAGGTCAGGGGATCTGTCCTGTCCGACCCAGCTCCGCTGCTGGCTCTGCCTCTCTTACCGTCCCGTCGAACGGTTTGTAGTTGTCAGACTTCTGTATAATTCCGTTTTCTGGTCTTTGGGTGTGTCCTAGTTCTCCAAACCTTTGTTGTGTTCAAACTTGGTTGTGGGAGAAGGCACAGTGTTTCCACCTATGCCTCCATCTTGGCAGAAGTCCCTTCCAGTATCATTTTTCTATTCAGAATAATTTAAGATTGATATTGTACTTTTATTTTATCTAAAAACCCATTCTAATATATAAAGGGTGTTCCATGTTTTATATAATAATCATACATAGTAATCACTGCTGACAGGATATCTCATTTTAAAAGTTACCTTTGTTTTTTTCAGGCCAAACTTCAGTACAGTTTTTGAGGTAAATCATTTAAGTAATTCTGAGAGTCAACCCAATAAATGCTTTAATTAAAATTTCCCATAGTTGATGTATGGGAAAACATATTT
>NW_028077626.1:0-2609 GCF_014824575.4 Sturnira hondurensis | reverse complement strand
GTAAGGATTTTTCATATTTGTACTGGCCCACTTGATCTATGATCTGTGCACCGTTCCAATGGAGAAAATGAAACAAGAAGAGTGAGCATTTTCTCCAGTTTTTAGCATCTTGCTTATACCATGAAATATGTCATTAAAGGCTTAACTCTTCAATTCAGCTTGCTGCTTTTAATTGGCTATTTTAAAACCTGATGGCTCAGCTCTTTCTCTCCCTACTGATCTGAGTTCCTAAGAGATGGCAACCTTGTCCAAACAAACAAACAAACACATGATTAGAGGATAATACTCTGAATAATTGTCAATAAAGAAATAAGAAGATATGAACACATTTCTAGAAAGACACAATTGAGAAGATACTAACACATTTCTAGAAAGACACAAATGACCAAAACTAACTTACTAAAAACATAAAATGTGAACTGACCTATAAAATTTTTTTAAATTAATTAATTATTTAAATAAAACTTCCTAAAGTGAAATTTATGGACAATATTGCTTCTATGGTTTATTTTTTTAAGATTTTATTTTTTTATTTTTTTAAAGTTTTAAAATTTATTTATTTATCTTTTAGAGGGGAAGGACAGAGGGAGAGAAACATCAATGTATGGTTGCCTCTCGTGCATCCCCTGCTGGGAATTGGCCTGCAGGGAACCGGCCTGCAACCCAGGCATGTGCCCTGACTGGGAATTGAACTGCGATCCTCTGATTCTCAGGCCTGTGCTCAATCCACTGAGCTATACCAGCCAGGGCTTTCTATGGTTTATTTTATGAAATACTCAAAAAAATAACACTGATAATTTGTAAACTTTTTCAGGACATAGAAGAAAGAATTATGTCAAAATGTTCATATAATGTCTTAACCTAATAAGAAAACTGTCCAAAAATACAACAATAAGAAGGAAACTAGACAAATATCTTTATAAAATATACATAAATTTTGAAATAAGTACTAGCAAGCCCAATCCAGCAGTATATAAAAGGGATTATGCATCAAAACCAAATTGATATAATACAAGAATATAACATCTGTAAATCAATTAATGTAATGTCATATCAGTAGAAAAAGTACTCAAATATATGATAATTTTGATGTACAGGAAAATAAAAATCTTGACAAAAATATGACTCTTCTATGGTAAAATATGCAACAGACTAGGAACAGAAGGGAAATTTCTCAATCTGATAAAGGACATCTAAAAATATATAATTTACATAGTACTTAATGGTGAAAGATGGAATGTTTTCCTTCTATATGAAAGAAAAGATAAGGATGTCTGCTCTCACCACTGTTATTACACATTATTCTGGGGTTCTAGCAATTATTCCAGAATGAGTAGTAAAAGTAGTAGTAAAAAATACCCAGCTTTAAGGTCAGAATTTAACCAAATTAGCTGATGATATTCTCATGTATATAGAAAATTCTAAGGAATTCACACACACTCAACTATTAGAGTTAATACATAAGTTTACTAACTTCACAGGATATATTATTAATATAAAAAATCAATTGTATTTCTGTATATTAGCAATGAATATCCTGAAAATTGTAAGTGTGAAAACATATATTTGCAATAACATTAAAAACAATAGAAAACACTTAACATTTTAAAATAAATAATTAAAATACTTGCATATTAAAAAAGAGAATTTGTGAAAAAATTAAAGATCTAAATAGGTAATAGTCCATGTTCATAAATCAGAAAACTTCATATTGTTAATATGTCAATAATCCCCTAATCAATCTATAATTTATCTCAATTTCTATGAAAATATCAAATATTTTTTCATGTTTCAAAAATTAAAAACTGATCCTAAAGTCCATGTGGACATGTAAGGGAGCCAAAGTATTCAAAAAAATTAAAAATAAAAATATTTGAAAGTTCACACTTCCTGATTTTAAAATTTATTACAGTGATACAGTAATCAAGACAGTGCAGTGATAATATAAATACATGTTTCCTTTGTTATACCAAAATATAACTGTTCTGATGAAACATTTCTTAAGCTGAACTGAAAACAAGCAAAAAGTATCCCCAACTTTCCAAATGTTCACATTTTCCACTTTACTTTTACAAAAGACTTATGTTATTATATGCTGTTTTTTGCTAACCAAAACAAATATGAAGAAGATTGTTGCTTTTATGAAAAAAGCCATTACCATACTACCATAAATCTTTATAAAAGAGAAGTGGCCTAACATAAACTTTCAGAAAGCAGAAGATACTTGTATAGATATGTAGGTCAATGGAATAGAATCGCGATCTCAGAAGTATACTAAAATTTATGCTTAATTGATTTTGAAAAGTGTGTCATAATGATTGAATGGGCAAGATGGGTCTTTTCAACAAAAAGCACTAGGAAAACTAGATTTCATATATGAGTACTGAACTTTTACTTTTTGCTCCCATTAAATACTTTTTGGGAGCAAAAAGTACTAAATACTAAATAAAAATACTAAGTACTAAATACTAAAAAGTATTCCCATTAAAAGGCTTTTTCTGGAATATACAAAGCACTCTTACAACACAATAAAAGAGTAAAAGTGCAAATAAAAATTGATTTCAGAAACATATATAAATGACCAAAGAGCACCTGAAAAGGTGGATAAC
>NW_028077625.1:0-524 GCF_014824575.4 Sturnira hondurensis | reverse complement strand
ACCTAAGAAAAAGAAGATAAAAAAATATGAACAGTGAAAGGACAGCAAACTGACAGTTATTAACAACCACACCTAGAACAAAAGCAAAACATGAGGATAGCTAGATCAGGAGCAAAATGAGAGAAATGGAGATCACATGAACGGTTAGCAACAGGGAAGTGGGAGGAGGAGAAGGGGGGAGAAGGTACAGAGAATAAGTAGCATAGACGGTAGGTAGAGAATAGATAGGGGGGAAGGCAAGAATAGTAGGGGAAAATACAATCTAAAGAACCTGAGATACATGGTCATAAACTAAAGGGGGGGAATGGTGGGGGAGGGGGTGTGCAGGGTGGAGGGGAATGAAGGGGGTGGGAATAGAACAGCTATAATGGTATAATCAATAAAATATATTTTAAAAAAAGAAAGAAAAACGGTACAGGTTAGATGAGCGAATCAGAAAAGAAGACACAAAACCTGCTGTCTAGAAGAACCACTCCTCGGAAGGAAAGTCACACACAGACTGAAAGAGATGGAAACGAGGTTTC
>NW_028077624.1:0-966 GCF_014824575.4 Sturnira hondurensis | reverse complement strand
AAAAATTTCCCCTGATCAGTAAGAGGGGTGGAGCCAGCAGCAGAGTGGGGTCAGGCAGGAAGGATCCCCCAACCCAGGCGCGCAGGCAGCTGGGGTAGCAGCACGGACCCAGTGAGGGTGCGGGGCAGGCTGAGCATGATCACACATTCGCATGCAGATAAACCAGCAGAGGAGTGAGCAGTGAGACAGACTGCGCAGTTCCCAGCGGCAAACCCCGTGAGGGCAAGGCGGCGGGCTGACTGTCATCGCACATTTGTGCGCAGTGGGATGGACTGCACCGCCCCAGGCGGTGGAAGGTGGCAGAGGGGACCGCCATTGCTTTCCTTTGACCCCGCCCCCACATACAGCGTCACAACCCAGCGACTGAGTCACCCCACCCTGGTGAACACCTAGGGCTCTGCTCCTCATACGTAACAAGCAAGAACAGTCCAAACATTATGGTTCAAGGAGAAGAACAACTCAAAGCCCCAGAGCCAGTACTTCTAAGTGGCCAAGAGATAGCCAACCTGTCAGGTGCACAGTTCAAAATACTGGTGATCAGGATGCTCACAGAACTGGTTGACTATAGTCACAAATTAGAGGAACAAATGAAGGCTAAACTAATTGAAATGAAGGGAAATGCACAGGAAACCAATAGTGATAGAAAGGAAACTGGGACTCAAATCAATGGAGTGGACCAGAAGAAAGAATGAAGCATCCAACCAGAAGAGAATGAAGAAACAAGAATTCAAAAAAATGAGGAGAGGCTTAGGAAACTCCAGGGCATCTTTAAACATTCCAACATCTGAAGTATAGGGGTACCAGAAGAGGGCAAGAAACAGCCACGAGTGGAAAATGTATTTGAACAAATAATAAAGGAGAACTTCCCCAGTCTGGCAAAGGAAATAGACTTCCAGGAGATCCAGGAAACTCAGAGAGTTTCAAAGAAGTTGGACCCAAGAAGGAACACACCAAGGCACATCATAA
>NW_028077623.1:0-1466 GCF_014824575.4 Sturnira hondurensis | reverse complement strand
CCCTTACCCTCTCTAAAATAAATGAATAAAACATTTTAAAATAAAAAAAATGATAATGGTACACATGTATCAGTGTTTGATTATATAAACTATCTGAATAAATGGTAATCCCATATGAATCTGTTTAGAAGATGCATGATAATTTAATAGTGCTTTCTTCTCTACTAGTGCATTTCTTCTTATGCTCATAAAAGTGAGGCTGTCTTTCAATCATATTTCAATGTTTCTCAAAACAGAGGGGATCCCCTATCCCTGACACACATGGTGAGTGAGTTTGAGCAAAATGGTGTCCCCACAGAGGTTCAAGAATGACCAGATATCTGACCTCAGTCTCACCATATTGATATGGGAAAGACGGCCCCACCTGCAAATTTCTTTCCCAGCTCCAGGGTTAGTCCTCCCCTGAGCTGTGGGTGTTCCTAGCTCTCTCCTCCCATATAGCTGAAGTCTTTAGGGAAGGCAGAGCTGAGTTCTAGAAGAAGGTGAGACTGCTGGTTGTCCTCCTTTGACCAGTGACAGCCCGACAGGGTCAGTATTTACTTTTACTTTATGTATTTACTTTTCCCCAAGCACAAGTTCAGTTTCCACAAATAAGTGATGACACACAGGGGTCTATAGGAAGGTGGTAATTGGATATTACTGACAGAGATCGTTGTCCCTTGTCCCCAATGTCCTGTCTTATATGCAGGTGCAGGAGTTGGATCCAGGTCTGATGAAGGCCATGCAGACCGTCTCTGGAATCTCTGTATTCTCTTTAAGAAGATATTCTATGCACTGGAATGACAAAGCTCCGAAGGGTGTGCAGTGGGTCAGTGCTATAAATAGTGGTCGAACCACATACTCTACCCAATTCTGAAATCTTGACTCAGCATCATTAGGGACACCTCCAATACCCAAATTTATTTAACACCATACAGTCTGAGAAACAAGTCGTGTATTACTGTGTGAGACTCACGGCCAGGAGAAATCAGCATAAACCTAGACTCAAACTTCCTTGCAGGAGACAGGAGGGCTGGGCTGCAGAGTCACTCAGGACATCAGGGGATATGCAGTCCAGTGAACATAGTGAACAACACTAGGGGTAATTGTGTACTTTGGTGATTAAAAAGCTACTTTCTTTGGGAACGGAAATTTCCTCTCAAAACTCTCAACTCCAACTCTTCCCTCCTCTTTTCTCTTATCTGTAAATCTAATTCCACAGATTCTCACTGCAGACAATAAATAAGGAGGTGTGATAGTCACGTGCAGATGCAAAATAAGCATGACTGTATATCTCTCCTTCACCAAGTCCCTCTATGCCCTGTTATTCTTTCTTGACACAGTGAATCAGTTTCTTGAGAAATTATATTTAACCTGAGTCCTTCATTTACCTCTATGGGTGGTTGCTTTAGAATCATGAGTTTTATGCACACACACACACACACACACACACACACACACACAGATAGAGAGAGAGAGAGAGAGAG
>NW_028077622.1:0-846 GCF_014824575.4 Sturnira hondurensis | reverse complement strand
GCATGTGTCTTTTTTGTTTTTCCAACACCATTGATTAAAGAGACAGTCTTTATCCCATTGTATATCCTTACTTCTTTTGTCATAAATTAATTGACCATATAGGCATGGGTTTATCTCTGGGCTCTTTCATTTGTTCCAATGATCAGTGTGTGTTTTTATGCCAGTTCATGCTGTTTTTATTGTTATAGCCTTATAGTATAGTTTGATATCAGACATCATGATAAGTACAACTTCATTCTTTTTTAAGATTGCTGTGACTATTCAGGGTCTTTTGTACTTCCATATAACTTTTTGGATTGTTTGTTCTAGTTCTGTGAAAAACACCATTGGTTTTTTGATAGCAATTACATTGAATTGATAGATTTCTTTCAGTAGTGTGGACATTTTAATGATGTTAATTCCTCCTACCCATGAGTGTAGTATCTGCTTTGATTTATTAGTATCTTTTTTATTTTTTCCTTTAATATCGTTTTTTAAAAAATAAATTTGTGCTTTTTTTAAAACAAAAGATTTTACTTATTTTTTAGAGAAAGAGAGGGAGAGAAACACTGATGGTTGCCTCTTACACGCCCCCAACTTGGGACCTGGCCTGCAACCCAGGCATGTGCCCTGATTGGGAATCGAACTGGTGACCTTTTGGTTTGCAAACCTATGCTCAACCCACTGGGCCGCATGAGCCAGGGCTGTCGTATAATTTTCTGAGTATTTATTGATTTTAGAGAGAGAGAGAGACATTGATTTGTTGTACCACTTATTTATGCATTCATTGGTTGCTTGTAGTATGTGCTCTGACCGGGGATTTAACTTTCAATCTTGGTGTATTGGGATGACATGCTAACAAACTGA
>NW_028077621.1:0-1377 GCF_014824575.4 Sturnira hondurensis | reverse complement strand
AATTCTAGAAGAAAGATATTTTACCCTTCGCAGTAGAACACGTGAAAATGTAAGTTACCTGTTGCAATTGTTTTTCCTGTCAGTTCCCTCTTTCAGGAGCAGTAGTCATGTCCACGCTTCTGTCACAGCACAAACTTTACACGTCACCGCTATAGAAAGTGGTGGGCTTGGTACAACACAAAGAGGACAAAGTAAAACGTGGGACATTTCCTGCACATTTTTTCTCCCCAGACCATAGTTAAGCATTGTCATGTGCTCAAATTAGGGGCAGAGGCCTCCTTCATGTCAATGTTTTCGTTTAACTTCAGTCATTTTCCACACTGATTGAACCTTTTGCTATCATTACGTGTAGACATCAGTCCATTATGCTGCCATGTCAGCAGTGCGACTAGGAACATTGTTCCTCTCTTCCGAGTGCGTACTAGTTTCTTAGGTCTGCCGGTATATCAGACCACAGAATGGGTGAAAACNAGTATACAAATGTGCCTTTTCAGAGTGCAAGGTGTGATATCCAACAGCTGGCCAATCAGGCCCTCTACTCCTGCTACCCAGACAGGGTTCAAATTCATCACTACAACCCTACTGTTCAGTAAAAGTCTAGGGGACAGATGAGATGGGGCAATCTCCACACCCAGGAAGCCAAGAAGACCAGAGAAGGCCAACCCTCTGAGCGGAAATTTCAGCATGGCTTCCTAAGAGTTCTCCCAGGGCTTTTCACACACTGAGGGATAATCTCATGCAGATAGGAATCTGGACTTCCACTTCTTCCAGCAGCTTCATAGGACAGGAGAATGATTCTCCTCACACATTTCAACCAATATTAGAAAAGGATTGAAGTTCCACTTCACTATAGAACATGTGAACATTTACACTTTTCCTCCATTTTTGTTTTTTCTACCAATGCCAAATTTCACCTGCAGTAGGCTTGTCCAGTGTCCTTGTCCTGCACCATATGTCCACATCACCACTGTGAAGGAACAGGGCATGATACTGGAAAATGGAGACCAAGTAAAATCATGGACATTTCCATGGAATGGACGATCAGGACCAGGAAACCGTGCATAAAATCCTGTGCAGTATGATTTGCTAATACCCTCTATTTAAAAGATAAGGATCGAAGCATAAAATTGGTTTATTTCTTACAGTTTTTTCTCAGTTTCGCTATCTGACCCTGACTCAGATTAAGCCCTCATCGTTCTTTGAATGCTATACATTTTGTGATGATCATGGCCTGACAATGATTGACAAAATTACCTATATACCCTGTATTCCTATGCAAATTGAACCGAATATAAGCCCACTGAAAAAGAGGTTCAAGACCCTTCTCCTTGGAGAGATTGGCCACTGACAGTGTGATGGGAACTCCTTTATAGGTGA
>NW_028077620.1:0-36155 GCF_014824575.4 Sturnira hondurensis | reverse complement strand
CGTAGGTCTCCCCCACGAACTCTCCTGTGGAGCTGGGAGTTTCTCCCACCACCACCACACCCCTCACAGGATGTTAGAGTGAGAGGTTTGAGGCTTCATTTCCCCACCCTGGAGTCCTGGGTGCGCAGTCTGTCTCTCTCCCCAGTCGTTCCTCCTGCTTCATCCACACGCGAACGTGGGAGCCCTGCTCCACGGGTCCCCACCTCACCAGGTCACCTGCCGCTGCCTCTCCCTCTCAGTCCTTCAGCTGCTGCCTTGCATCGAGTCCCCTCAGCTCGGCTGCCCATCTCTGCCCCTCATCAAGGTCTGGGTGAATGTGTCTCCTTTAACTCCCTGGTGGTTGGAATTCCATGCAGTTCGATTTTCTGGCATTCCTGGTTATTGTTTTGTTTTTAAACTTGTTATTTTCCTTCTTTTGGTTTTGGGAGGAAGCAAACTGTATCTACCTACGCCTCCATCTTGGCCAGATGACACTTTCCTGCATCAGGTGATTCTTTTTTTAGACGTTTTTAAAAAATTGATTTCAGAGAAAGGGAGAGGGAGGGAGAGAAGGAGAGAGAAAGAGAGATCTATTTTTTTCCTTATTTACATTCATTGGTTGATTCTTGTGTGTGCCCTGACCTGGGGTTAAATGCACAACCTTGGCAAATGGGGTTGACACTCTAACCAATCGGAACTTCCCAGCCACAGCCTAAACCATTTTTTAACAAAGGGATCCTAGTGTTTCTTTCTTTTCTTTTTTACAGTGGCCACACAATATTATATGGGTGTTAGATGCATAGCAGTGATTAGATATTTATAGAATTTACAAAGCGGTTTCCCCATTAGGTCTAATTACCACCCGGCACCATGCACAGCCATTACAGTGTCACCAGCTGTATTCCCCAGGTCGTCCTTTGCATCCCCATCACTGTTCTGTCACTGCCAATCTGTACTTTGTAATCCCTTCCCCTTTTCCTCCCGGCCCCACACACCTCCTCCCCAGGGAAGAACAATTTGTGTGACACCTGACATAATCTTGTCTTTTTTTTTCCTTAACCTTGTGGGAAAGAAGAAAAAACAACTCTGTAATTCTAATTTGTGGCCAACAGGTTCATTTGGAAGATGGTGATTGGTCCTTACAGATGGGGGGGGGGCCTCTTTATTTCAGCACAATACAACATACCCTCATATTTTGTATTGCTTCCTTTCATTGTTTGTATATTTAATCCTCACCTGAGGACATGTTCTGTTGACTTTACACAGAGGGAAGAGGAGAGAGACAGTGAGACGTGGAGAAAAACGTTGATGTGAGAGAGGAACATTGACCCTTTGCCTCCAATACCCGCCTCCCTGGGGATCAAACCAGCAACCTGGGCGTGTGCCCTGGCCAGGGATCCAACACCCCAAGTTCTGCTTTGAGGGGCAATGCTCCAACCAACTGAACCACCCCCACCAGGGCTCTAAGTATGCTTTACGATTATTTTAATTACCTTTGCCCAGAACGTGAGGGTCAATGATACCATTTATAGCCAAGAACCTAACAGCGTTCCCCTCTCTAGGAGGACAGAAAAGCCCGGCTACAGAGTCTGCCCTGTGCCCAGGGCAGGGGACGCAGGAGGTGGGCCCTGGACAGAGGGGCAGCGTCAGAGCCGGCAGATGCGCAGAAGGACTTTCCTTTGGTGTGGACCTGCGCACCCCTTCCCTCCTGTCCCCACAGCGGCCTCTGAGGGAGCCCTGGACGCGGCCCTCAAGGCCCTTTCAGTGTCGGCCTGTCTTGGTCCCTTTGGGCCGCTGTAACAAAATACCACGGAGCAGGTGGCTTGGAGGCCACACTGTGTGTGGCTCCCAGTTCTGGCCGCTGTGAGTCCTGGATCAAGGCTCCTGCATGGCCAGGTACAGGTGGGGGCCTTCCTGCGTCGTCTGGTCACAGGAGGGAAGGGACAAGAGGTCTCCCTGGAGGCTGTGCCCTAAGAAACGCATCCCACTGACAACCGCTCCGCCCTCGTGATCTGAGCCCCTGCCAGGGCCCCACCTCTTATAACACGTGTGGGGTTTATCATGTATTTTTAAAAGGCAATTTATTAATTGATTTACAGAAAGAGAGGGAAGGAAGGAGACAGAGATGGGAAGAGAGAAAGTGAGACAGACAGACAGAGAGACATGGATTGGTTGTTGAACTTACTCATGCATCTGGGATCCAACTGCATGCACCTGAGATACCAGTCAGGGCCTGGGTTATAAATTCTGCACATGGATTTATGGACACAAACCTGCAGGCCACAGCATGGCCCAAGGTGCATTCTTTCCACCGTATTTCCAAATGTGACGCACTCTGTTCAGTTACTGAGGAAGGAATTGTATGATTCACGATTGTATTTTTGTTAAAAAAGAAGACCCATATATTAGTTGTTTTCATAACATGCACCCATTCTGGCAGACTTGGAAATTAATGGGTCTTCATCTCTCTCCAAATTCTTTTTTCTTCCCCACTGCCTTGGGTTATGAGGGCTCAGAGGGGCGCCCCCCATTCAATGAGAGACAGAAACATGAGTGACACTCACTCACACAGTAACCACAGGGGAGGGTGACGACACCCCTTCAGAACTTCCTTTGAGGCTGGCACCTGCTGCAGGGGGATTTGAAACAGGACAAGTGTGTGTGTGGGGGGGTCACCGAGGGGCAGACACTTCTCTGTGTCCTTCTGTCTGTAGCTGCGAGTGTGTCTGTCATTGGGTCTTATTTCATGATCACGGATATTTAAGTCATAACCCAAACTCTGCACACTAATTCCCACTCCTGACCTCACACCCAACCCTAACTCCAAGGCCATACAAGTCTGGGCACAGGTTGCAAAGGGACCGACCCCTCTCTGTCACTGACAGGGCCTCCAGGGCACAGGGACCTGCAGGGACCCTCCTGAGTCTGGCCCCACCTGAAACACCCCAGCACTTCCCCACCCTCTAATTGTCCCCCACCAAGGCAGGAGGCACAGCTCAGGGCCAGGCAGGCTCAGCACAGTGCCACCCTGAGTGCTGCCCGTCCACAGGTCCCAGTCCCTCCTGGGCTGACCCCTCCTGGTTCTGCTCTGAGAGTGGACCTGAGAGAGCCCCCACCTGGCTGGTCTGAGCTCCACAGCTCTGTGCAGGGACAGGTCAGGCAGGGTGGCTCCTGACCCCAGTTACAGGGACAGAGTGTGTGGTCCTGACCTCCCACAGAGATGCCACTATTATGTCACCTCTCCTGTCAGTGACACTGTGTGCAAGGGGAGCCTGGGGCATCTCTAACATACAGCAAACTTGTCCCATGCAGGTCACCCTCAGGCACATCTGGGGACAGCGATGGCCATTACTGAGATGTCCTCAGGAGCAGCAGGCAGGAGGCAGAGAAAGTGTCCCCTCCTCCCTAGGGAGAAGCTGAGTCAGAGGCACATGTCACTGAGGTGCAGGGACATCTGGGCCAGGAGCTCCCTTCACGGTGTTTCTCACTGGGCCTGTTCCTTCAGCTCCTTCTCTTCTATAAACTCTGTCTCTAGGTACCTCATACTGGTCAACTTAGCACTTTTTTTTAAACTTAAGACAATTATTTTATTTTTCCTTTTTCCATCACCATTTATCCCTCCATATACTTCTCCCACCTCCACCCACCCCTCCCCCATGCAATTACCACACTGTTGTCTGTGTCCATGAGTTAATTCTTTTAATTTTTCAATTACACTTAACATGCTATATTAGTTTCAGCTATAAAACAGAGTGATGAAACATATATATATATGTTTCATATCAGGTCATTAGATAATCTCCCCATGATATCTAGTACCTATCGCCACCATACGTAGTCATGACAATATCACTTCCTACTCCTCCCTGCTGTCCTTCACACCCCACTCATATTTGTCCAGGGCTGACACAGGACAACCACCATGTTGTCGCTGACTTGGGTGGAAGTTATAAGAGAAGCTAAGGGGGGTGAGTGTGGAAGTGGTGAAGGGCACAGCAGGACAATCTCAGAGCATCTCCCTGTCAATTCCTGATGGAGGACAAACACCAAATGGTGACTCTGTGATGGGGAGACCTGACCGTCACCAACCTGGTGGGTCACCAGGATGAACATCCCCACTGTCGAGACAGGGAGGTGCAGTGTCCAGTCCTTGTTCCTTCCTCTTCCACAGTCCTGGCTCCCTTGGTGGCCTCATCCACACTCATGGCTTAAATGTCATTCTTGTAGCATCACCTCCAAGTCTGTCTCCAGCCCTGACGTTTCTCCTTAAGGTCCCCACACGCATCTGTCCAACCTGACTCCTCACTGGTGTTTCTAACAGACGTCTCACCTTGACCTTCTCTTCAGCTGAATGCTTGAAATGCCAACCCCTCCCCCACACATGCTCTTACCAGCATCTTCCCCGTCTCTGCTGATATAACCCCATCTTTCTGCTGGCACAGCACAAATGTGGGGTGTCCTCCTTGACTCCTTCCCACACCCCAGACTGAATCCCTAGGAGATGCTGTGAAATCCATTTTCCAAATGCATTCCGTGTCCAGTCCCTCCCCATGGTCCCCACTGCTCACAGCCCTGTCAGAACACCCAGCCCCTGCAGCCTGGAACCCTGGGAGCTTCCCCACACCTCTCCCTCCTGCCTCGCTGGTCCCTGGGCTCCTGCTTCTGTTCTCAGCTCAGCAGCCAGACTGACCCTGTGGCCCGAGGGCTCTCTCTTGAGGAGGAACTCTCCGAGGAAGCCACTAAGGACATGGGCTCCTTGACCATGACCTTCCAGGACTCAGCATCCACAGATTGAGAGCAGGGTCTGCAGTGGATTAAGGACAGTGGACGCTGGAACAGTTCCTGCTTTAAGCAGGTGACCTTACCTTCTGATTGGTCAGCTCTCTGACCCCAAACAGACACCCCTGAGGTCTCCAAGATGGTGCCCTGGAAGCTTAGGGAGACTCCTAGGCTACAAAGAGACAATGGGTTAGAAGCAGGGGAGTCTACCAGCCATAGGAAGACATTCCAAAAGGCCACATTTCAATATGTGGGAAGACACCTGTAATTGCACAAGGAACACAGGTGGTCACAGGGGACATCACTAGGGAGTCATGTGGTCCCCTTGTCCCATGGCACAGTCTCTCCCTCCTGGGTTGTCGCCACCCCTCATGGGAAGTGTATGAATGTAAAGTGTCTCAGGACAGCTTAACAAATGGGGTGAAAGTGCAGGTGGAGTAGCACCCATCAGAAACAATACACCCTGGAGCTTTTAAATTAAATCACTTTTGATTTATTTACATATATATGACTAGTATTAAAATAATGCATGGACATTGAGATGATTAAATAATATTCCATTGCTGGGTGCAGAAACTGCAGTCAGGGATTGTTCAAGTCCCAAAAGGAGGCTGCGGTGACTGTTTCAGCACCAAGTCCTGTAGAAAGCAGCTTTGTCACCCTGCAAAGAAAGTTATTGTGAAGAAACTCAGGTCAGTCTCAGAAGTGTCACATTCCCCCACAGCCACCGCACCGCAGGCTCAGAATGTCCCACTCTGAGCATCCCCCAAACCCGGTTGTGTCCCTCAGTCCCAATGCCCCCCACTTCCTGCCCTCAGGGTCTCACCCTTAGGAGCTGTGAGAGACACATCAGAGTCCTGGGAACTGTCGCTGCCTGGGGAAGACACAACAGCAGAGTTGCAGGGTGGGGGAGCCCCCCTCGAAGATTCCCCACACTCTCCCAAGGGTCCCAAACGTCACCTCCCCAACACCCAGACTCACAGGCAGCCTGAGAGTAGGTCTTCTTGTCTCTGCCTGTGGGAAGAAAACGTTCTGTGAGAAGTCAGGGGGAAGGCTGGGTCTTGTGACCCTAAAGGAGCCCCACACTCCTGAAGGGCAGGGAAGGTTCCAGAACTGTGACTGAACACACAGGGTAGGATCAGGAAATACAGGGAGAGTACACGTGTGGGGACTGGACCTACCACCCACCTGGATGTATCTTCAAGAATAACTGTCCCCTCCGAGCTGTAAGAGCTGGGAATCAGTCCCCATCACGAGAACCATCAGGTGATAAATGTGTCCCTCACTTTCCCACAGGCCTCACTAAAGAGTCTGTGTTAGGAAACAGGCCCCAGATGGACAAGCACCCGTGTGGGGACACGATGCCCATTAACCAGGCAGAGCACACTTCCACCTGGGCTTGACCCCCAGGGGGACAGGGAACCCAGCCCCACCCCTTGCCCACCTGAGCACTTCCTCCTCCACATCACAGCTCCAGCAGCCACAGCTCCAAGGACACCCAGGGCAGCAGCGATGACCACGATGGTCATGGTGGGCTGAGGAGGGGAGTCTGGGAGGGAAAGGTGAGAGGTCAGCCTCAGGCCTGAGTCCTGACCCTGCTCAGGGACACCCTGAGGAGAGGCTCTGTGCCCACACCCCCTCCTCACCCCATCTCAGGGTCAGGGGCTCAGGCAGCCCCTGGTGCTGCACATGGCACGTGTATCTCTGCTCCTCTCCAGGGAGCACGACCACAGATGCCCACTTCTGGAAGGTTCCATCCCCTGCAGGCCTGGTGTCCACAAGCTCCATGTCCTGGGTCAGGTCCTCCCCTTCAAGCTGCCAGGTCAGGGTGATGTCAGCAGGGTAGAAGCCCAGGGCCCAGCACCTCAGGGTGACCTCATGGTCAGAGATGGGGTGGTAGGTCAAGTGTGTCTTTGGAGGGTCTGAGGGGAGGGTGACAAAATTCAGGAACTGTGAATGGTCATGGGACACTTCAGCAGTGCTCCTGTGACCTCCCTGAGAGTGGACAGGATATCAGGGGTGGGGGAAGGGAGTGTACCACCCAGACACCAGCCTGGTCAGAGACACCTGGGATATAATCTATTTCTTGGAAAGTTCCAGAATCAGGGTGAGAACCTAGGGTAGGAGTGTCTAGGTCTCTCAGGGGAGACACAGCCTTAGGTGGAGGTTGAATGACTCACAAATGCTGGAGTCAGGCCTCCAGGGAAGGTCTCAGCCCAGAACCAGGGAGAGTGTTCAGGTGCCCCAGGTGCTGCAGGGTGTGAGGGACCCACTGTGGGTGTTTCAGGGAGAGGCTGGGTCCCTTATTGTCCTTTAGAGAAAGCTGGGCCCGCGGGTGAGTCACAGAATAAGGAGACCTGGGGGTCTGTTCCCTCTCCCGAGCAGGAGGGACACTCTGACCCTGCCCCATTCCCCTCTCCTGGGAAGCCGCTGCAGCCCACAGATCCCTGCGTCAGGGAGGCCCACGCCCTGGTACCTGCTCGGAGCAGCGTCTCCTTTCCGTGTTCTAGCAACAGCTGGAGCCACCGCACGCATAGGTTCCCTAGGATTACCGGCCGCTGTTCCACATCAGGGAGCTCCACCAACTCACGCCAGGTGATGCCGGCATAGGAGTCGGTTGCGGTCCAGGAGCGCATGTCCTCGTTGAGGGCGATGTAGTCGGTGCCGTCGTAGGCGAACTGAGTGTACCCGCGGAGGAAGCGCCCGTCCGATCCCACGACGCAGCCCCTCATCTCCTGGAAGGTGTGAGCCCCTGACCACGCCCCGGGGTCAGGTCCCTCCACTGATTCCCACCCGGACCAGGAGGGTCTGCCCTGTACCTGACTAGTGAGGACCGGACTCTTGGTGTCGAACCCATACTGATCATTCAAACGGGTTAAAGTCCCCATGGATTCCTTCTGGGTTGGATGTCACGCGCCCCGCAGCCACCAAGTGACGCCGGGACTCGGATGGGGGGGGGGAACCCGGCCTTTCTGTGGGTACCCGGGCGCACGTGGCTCACCGTCCTCGCTCTGGTTGTAGTAGGCGCGCAGGTTGTCCACGTTCCTTCCGTACATCTGTTCGTAGTTTTTGATGACCCGCGTGTAGTCGTCCAAAAAATGTGGGTGCTCCTGCTCCACCCACGGCTGCTCCATCCACCGCACCCGCGGCTCCAGCCTCGGCCTCTGGGCGTCGCTGTCGAACCGCCCGATCTCCGTGTCGTCCACGTACCCGACGACGATGAACCGGGATTTCCCGCGGCCGGGTCCGGACACCGCGGTGCCGAACACGGTGAGCCTGTGGGGCCCTGGGGGCGGGAAGGACACTCGTCCTGGGTCCTTGGAGGTCGGGCGGTTAAGGGCAGGAGTGCGGGGCAAGGAGGGAGGGCGGGCGAGGACAGGAAGGGGAAGGGGGGGCGACGCGGGAGTTGGGGGTCCGCGGTCTGAGCCGCGGGTGCTGGAGGCGCGCTTTCCCCGGTCCTGCGTCCGCACCTGGTCCCCTGGCTCCTGCCCCACACTCACCCGCCCAGGTCTCGGTCAGGGCCAGGGCCAGGGCCCCCGAGAGCAGCAGGAGCAGAAGTCCGGACCCCATGAGCCGCCCGGAGCGTCTGGGGAGAATGGCTTCCGGTTGGCGGCGTGGTTCTGTTTAGTACACAGAACCACGGTGACGCTCATTGGCTACTGCGGTGTTCGGACCTCCAATGGCAGTGAAAACTGCGGAAGCGTCACGTGTATCCAGAAGGTAGGACCTGCACTAGGTTGTAAGAGGAAGGAGCGAAACCCGGAGGAGAAGGGGAGCCCTCAATCCTGTGAGTACCCTCCTCCCCCCATCTTGCTCCCGTAGATCTCTTGCTAAGACCCTACAGCCGGGTCTGGGGACCCGGGAGTTTGAGCTGAGCGCCCCCCTCCCCGGAGAAGTGTCTGTCCCTCTGTCTCCCTGAGTCCCGGCCCACGGGCTGTTGTAATCATCGCGTCTCACACATTTCGTTTTCAGGATCTCTGTACTGCCTTACAAAGTAGGAGGGATGGCCAAAGCAACTGTCTGGAAGCGTAATAGTTATCAATGTTACCGTAAGGAAAAATACTTTAAAGAATATTTAGAATAACCTTAATAACCTATGACATATTAACAGAACTAATATTTCTTATAAAAAATAACTATTCCCCAAAGGAAAAGTAGTGAGAACAGTGGGTTTGCTTACTTGTTACATTTTTTTTGCAAGGCTCAGTGTTTGTATCGTTAGAAGACAGCCGGATTTTCATATTTGCTGCCGTGTTTCATTTACTACTTTGGTTTCTGTATATGAAAAATGCACAGCTTCATACAACTATGTAGGGAAGCATTTTTAATAACCTTTTCTTTTCAGTGTGGGTATTCAGCTTTGATCGTACACTAAAGCCACACACGTGGTAGTTCCTGAAAAGATCTTTGGAAAGTGGAACCCGAGATAAATCCACCGAGTGTTTCCTACTCTGTTACATGACGTGAGTGGCTCTTGTACTGATGCAGGATTATTTAAGTTAATGTATCGTTTCACTAATGATAGAGATCTCCCAGTGTTGGTGCATGTGAATGCGCATCATCAAAAATCACAATTGTACTAGCAAAAAAAAAATCACATTTGTTAACATTACTGCAGATCCCATTGAAAATGTTTGTCAGCTCTGGGAAGCCGTCTGGCTGCTGTGGTGACACATAAGTTTTCCAAAATTCTGGTTTTTTTTTCTGTTCAGAGCTTGTATTTATTTAAAAATATATTTTATTGATTATGCTATTAGGGTTGTCCCATTTCCTCTTTCTCCTCCCCTCCACCCAGCACACCCTCTCCCACCACATTCCCCCCTTTAGTTCATGTCCACGGGTCATAATTATAAGTTCTTTGGCTTCTACATTTCCCACACTATTCTTACCCTCCCTGTCTATGTTTTACCTACCGTTTATGCTACTTATTCTCTGTACCTTCTCCCCCCTCTCTCTCCCTCCCACTCCCCTGTTGATAACTCTCCATGTGATCTCCATTTCTATGGTTCGGTTCCTGTTCTAGTTGTTGGCTTAGCTTGTTTTTGCTTTTGTTTTTGCTTTATGTGTGGTTGTTAATCATTGTGAGTTTGCTGTCATTTTAGTATACTTGTTTTTTGTCTTCTTTTTCTTAGATAAGTCCTTTTAATGTTTCATGTAATAAGGGCTTGGTGGTGATGAACTCCTTGAATTTGACCTTATCTGAGAAGCACTTTATCTGTCCCTCCATTCTCAATGAAAGCTTTGCTGGATAGAGCAATCTTGGATGTAGGTCCCTGCCTTTCATGACTTGGAATACTTCTTTCCAGCCCCTCTTGCCTGTAAGGTCTCTTTTGAGAAATCAGCTGACAGTCTGATGGGAACTCCTTTGTAGGTGACTGTCTCCTTATCTCTTGCTGCTTCTAGGATTCTCTCCTTCATTTTTATCTTGGCTAATGTAATTATGATGTGCCTTGGTGTGTTCCTTCTTGGGTCCAACTTCTTTGAGACTCTCTGAACTTCCTGGACTTCCTGGAAGTCTATTTTCTTTACCAGATTGGGGAAGTTCTTTATTATTTGTTCAAATAACTTTTCTGCTTGTTGTTCTTCCTCTTCTCCTTCTGGTGCCCCATATGATTTGGATATTGGAACATATAAAGATGTCCTGGAGGTTCCTAAGCCTCTCTTCATTTTCTTGAATTCTTGTTTCTTCATTCTTTTCTAATGGGATGTTTCTTTCTTCCTTCTGGTCCACTCCCTTGATTTGAGTGCCAGTTTCCTTCCCATCACTATTGGTTTTCTGTACATTTTCCTTTATTTCACTTAGCATAGCCTTATGTTTTTCATGTAATTTGTGACCAAATTCAACCAATTCTGTGAGCATCCTGATCACCAGTATTTTGAACTGTGCACCTAATAGGTTGGCTGCCTCTTTGTCACTTAGTTGTATTTTTTTCTGGAGCTTTGATGTGTTCTTTCATTTGGGCTAATTTTTTTTCTTGATGCACCTGTTTTGTATGAGGGGCGGAGGCTTAGGTGTTCACCAGGGCAGGGCCACCCACCTCGCTGGGTTGTGACGCTGTATGTGGGGCAGGAGTCCAAGGGGGATCAGTGGTGCTTGTTCCACTCTCTGCCAGATTTCAGTCACTTCCCCTGCCTCCCACAAGCAAACTGGGACCTTCTGGTGCTGGTCCCCGGGTGGGCGGGTTTGTGTACATTCTAGGACCCTGTGGGTGTCCCCAGTGAACTCTCCTGTGAGGCTGGGAGTTTCTCCTCCTGCCGGCTCAACCCCACAGGTGTTTTCAGTCAGAGGTTTGAGGCTTCATTGCTTCTCGCTGGGACGCTGGGTTGTGCGGTCCGTCCCGCTCCCCAGTTTCGTCTGGTTTATCTGCACGAGAATGTGGGACTGTGTGGTCCGGCAGCTGCCTCGTGTGCTGCGCCCCTTCACAATCCCCCCGCCTGGCCGGGTCCGCCAGCTGCCACCTTGCCTCCAGTCCTCTCTGCCCGGCTCGTCCCTCCCACTGGTCTGTATGAACGCTTCTTCTTTAACTCCTTGGTTGTCCGACTTCCATACAGTTCGATTTTCTGTCTGTTGTGGTTGTTTCTTGTTTCGAAATTGTTCTGGTCCTTCTTTTGGTTGTGGGAGGAGGCACAATGTGTCTACCTATGCCTCCATCTTGGCCAGAAGTCCTTGTTTCTCCTTTACAGCTGATGTACAATATTATATTAGTTGCTGTACAACTCTGTGATTGGACATTTATATCAATTACAAACTGATATCCCTGATACATCTAGTGCCCACCTGACACCATTTGTAGTTATTAAAATATTATTGTATTCCATGTATTCCCTACGCTGGGCTTGACACCCCCCCCCACCCCGGTCATTCTGTAACGACCAATTTGTACTGCTTAATCCCGTCACCTTTTTCACCCGGCCCACTCACCCCCCTCCCATCTGGCAGACGTGAGTCTGTCGCCTGTATCTGTGAGTGTCTTTCTGTTCTGCTCGATGACGTCATTTGTAGATTCCACATAGAGGTGCGGTCATCTGGCATTTGTCTCTCTCTGTGTGACGTAGGTCACTCAGCACAGTTCCTTCCGTGCCTGTTGTTGCCAGTGGAGAGATTTCGTGCATGTTTGTGGCTGAGTCGTGTTCTGTGGTGTAGATGCACCACTGCCATGATTGCCATCCATGGATTGAAGGACACTCAGGGCGCTTCCGTATTTTATGTAAATAAGGCTGCAGTGAACCTATGGACGTGCATGCTTTTCCGTGCAGCGTGTTGGGTCTCTTCAGAGAAATACCGAGGAGTGGAGCCGCTGGGTCCTTCTCTGTGTCTTCTCACGTCGCCTTTGTTTTCAGGTCCGTGTTGTCTGGTGTAGGCAGTGCTGTCCCAGCTTTGTTTGTTTGCTCGTTTGTTTCCGCTTTCCTGAAATGTGCTTCACAGTCCTTCACTTCCAGTCTGTGCGTGTGTCTGTCCTTCAGACCGAGTCTCCCGGGGACAGCACCAGTGAGGGCTTGTTGTCCGACTTAGAGCAGTTAATGCATTTTCATTTACAATAAATCTTGATCAACACGTATTTATTGCCATTTCGTTATGCGTATGTTCATTTTCTTCTTCTTGTTCTTAAAGAAGACCCTTTAACATTTCTTGTGATACTGGTTTAGTGGTGATAAAGTCCTTTGGCTTTTCCTGGTCTGAGAAGCGCTTTATTATTCTGGCATTTTATTTGTCCTTCTTAAATTCAATATCTAAAATATTTACACCTCAGCCCTGGCTGGTGTGGCTCAGTGGATTGAGTGCTGTAATGGTAAGTAAGCAAACGGTCACCAATGCAATAGCAGTCAGGGCACCTGCCTGCCTTGCTGGCCAGGTCCCCAGTAGGGGGCGCACAAGAAGCAATCACACATTGATGTTTCTCTCCCTCTTTCTCCCTCCCTTCCCCTCTCTCTAAAAATTAAAAAAAAATTGCAACTCAGTCAAAACATAAAGAATATTAAGAAACAGTTTGAAAAAGAATAAACACATATGGGAAAGAATTACATTTTTAATAAGTGCATGTAAGCAAAAATGAGAATGCAGAATAAGAAAAAAAGGAATAAAAATGTATCAGTTTGGCAGAGATAAAAGCAAATGATGAGCGTTTCAGCCAGAGGGTGGGGAACACATTCTGTTGTAAAGGTTGAAGGGGTTGAAAACGGGGACAAAACTTTTGAAGGATGCTTTTGCAAGACGAGTCAGCAATTTAAATGTGCTGACATCTTGACACAGAAATTCCTCCTGTAGGAATTTGCCCTAAGAAGATAATCACACACGTCTACATATATAGACGGATGTTTGTTGTGCTGTGGTTTTGTGGAAGCGAAAGGGTGGGATGTCTCCACATGCTCCAGTCACTGGAATGCTGGTGACTGTGAGCACAGGGATGCTCAGGTGTCTCAGGCGGATCTACACAGAGACGGTTAGAAGTGTGCAAGGTGTCCAGGTGGGAGGAGCTGGATGGTCTGATTCAAGCACCTTTGTTTGGGGCTGCGTTTACAAGTGGGCTGAGTCGGACCAGACTGCAGCCCGGGGAGGGAAGGCAGGAATGATTTTTTCTTTCTAAAGCACGGGGGTTTGTGGGGGGGTAGGAGAGGGGTTAGTCTCTTGTGCTTCTGGGCTGTTGCCTCAGGGTTCCTGGATGTGAGCCGGGGCAGTGGGTTAGGTAAAGAGCCGGGCTGTTCCCAGGTACAGGAGGGTCAGTCTGAGCACCGGCCATGAGAGCTGGCATCAGATGTCTGTTGGGGGAGGTGGGGGAGGGTTTCAGTTAAGCCTCGGCTACCAAGTGAGTTGGGACAATGAGTCATGAGCAGTCTGGTGGGCCAGAGAACTGGGCTGAGAGAGAAACGCTGATGTGAGGGAGAAACACCGACCGGTTGCCTCCCATGGACGCCCGGCCAGGGGATCATACACCAAACCTACCTCTGGGCCCTGACCAGGGGTCAAACCCATCACCTGGTGCTGTCCGGGACAACACTGCCACCCCCAGAGCCACTCACCCGGGGCTGACATGGATTCTTTGGTGTAGTGTCTGTCTAGAATATTGATCGCTTTGTATCGAGTAGTTTTCTTCTCCTTGAGTTTGAGGATTCCTACGTGTATTCATAAACAAGTGATTTGCAGACATTTTCTCCCAGTCTGTGGCCTGAGCTCTTTTTACAGCCCTAACACCAACCTTAGTGCCCAGGTAGGTTTTCCTGGGAGGAGGAATCAGGGATGACTCACTGGGATGGTTTCCTGGGAGAGGACCTGGGTGACTGAGGGAGCAGGGGGACAAGGTGACTCATTTAATGTTGTGTATTCTTGAGAGTCTTTTGAATTTTCTTTTTTTAAAAAAATATATTTTTGATTATACCATTACAGTTGTTCTATTCCCGCCTCTTCATTCCCCTCCACCCGCACCCTCCCTCCCCCACCCTTCTCCCTCCCTTAGTTTATAACCACGTGTCTCAATTTCTTTAGGTTCTATATTTCCCCCACTATTCTCGCCCTCCCCCCTATCTATTTTCTACCTACCATCTATGCTATTTTCTGTGCCTTCTCCCCCCTTCTCCCCCTCCCACCCCCCTGTTTCTAACCCTCCATGTGTTCTTCATTTCTATGGTTCCCCTCCTGATCTAGCTGTCCTCTTGGTTTGCTTTTGTTTTAGGTGTGGTTGTTAATAACTGTGTGTTTGCTGTCCTTTCACTGTTCATATTTTTCATCATCTCTTTCTTATATAAGTCCCTTTAGCATTTCATATAATAAGGGCTTGGTGATCATGAACTCCTTGAACTTGACCTTATCTGAGAAGCACTTTATCTGTCCTTCCATTCTAAATGAAAGTTTTGCTGGATAGAGCAATCTTGGCTGTAGGTCTTTGGATTTCATGACTTGGAATACTTCTTTCCAGCCCCTTCTTGCCTGTAAGGTCTCTTTTGAGAAATCCGCTGACAGTCTGATGGGTACTCCTTTGTAGGTGACTGTCCCCTTATCCCTTGCTGCTTCTAGGATTCTCTCCTTCATTTTAGTCTTGGCTAATGTAATTATGATGTGCCTTGGTGTGTTCCTTCTTGGGTCCAACTTCTTTGGCACTCTCTGAGCTTCCTGGATTTCCTGGAAGTCTATTTCCTTTGCCAGACTGGGGAAGTTCTCCTTTATTATTTGTTCAAATAAGTTTTCCACTCGTGGCTGTTTCTTTCCCCCTTCTGGTACCCCTATAATCCGGATGTTGGAACGTTTAAAGATGTCCTGGAGGTTCCTAAGCCTCTCCTCATTTTTTTGAATTCTCATTTCTTCATTCCTTTCTGGTGGGATGTTTTGTTCTTCCTTCTGGTCCATTCCATTGATTTGAGTCCCAGTTTCCTTTCCATCACTATTGGTTTCCTGTGCATCTCCCTTCATTTCAATTAGTTTAGCCTTCATATGTTCCTCTAATTTGTGACTATAATCTACCAGTTCTGTGAGCATCCTGATAAATAGTGTCCTGAATTGTGCTTCTGAGAGGCTGGCAATTTCTCGGTCGCTTAGAGTTATTGGCTCTGGGACTTCGAGTTCTTCTTGCACCATCTTTTGGGCTGTTTGTGCCTGTTCCGTTGCAGGATCGGAGCCCTAAAGTGTTCACTAGAACAGGGCAACTAAGTCGCTGGGTTGTGACGCTGTATGTGGGGGCGGGGTCAAAGAGGGACTATGGCGTCTTGTCTGCTGCCTGCCGCCGCGGCCCTCACCGGTGCCGCAGTTGCTGCTGTCACCGGGCCCACACGTTTCGTCCCACTGCAGGCGAGTGTGCCACCGCCGTCAGCCCTCGTCCCCTGGGGCCTGCGTGGTCTGTCTCACTGTGAGCGAATGTGCTACCGCGGTCAGTCTGCCCCGCACCCCAGCTGGTTCTCGTCTGCCTGCGCCCCTGGGTGGGGGGATGTGTCCTGCCCGACCCTGCTCCGCTGCCGGCTCCGCCCCTCTTACTGTCCCCGTCGAACGGTTAGATGTAGTTGGACTTCCGTATAATCCAATTTTCCGTCCTTTGGTTGTGTCTTTGTTTCTCCAAACCTTTGTTGTATTCAAATTTGATTGTGGGAGAAGGCACAGTGTTTCCACCTGTGCCTCCATCTTGGCAGAAGTCTGAATTTTCTTGTATGTGCATGAATAATCTTTTCAAAGAGCAAGTTACATAAAATCTCTTCACTTATAAAACTCCCGACAGACCATCCTCACATCATGATTTAAGATTCAGACTCTGAACATCTTCCCTGGGACCCACTGCGTGCCTTCCAAATTGCATTCCTGACAAGGAGGTCTACAGGGCGTGGGCAAATCCTCTGACTGCAAAAGGCTAAAAAGAGAATGTGTAATGAAAATGTCACTTCTTAAAAGCAACAGAGAGTTGATGAGATAGGAGTGACCACACCCCAGAAGGAGGGAAAGACCCAGCTTGGCCTCCACAGAGGGCAGCGCCCTGAGTGAGCAGTGGGGGAGGGTGTGCAAGTTCATTGCCCAGAGCCCAGACTCTGAGCCCAGCACTGTCAGCCCTGGGCTGAGCCCTTGACTGTCCTCCCCATCTGCCTTCCCTTTTATACATGTCCACACAGCTTTTTGAATTAATTATGTGTAGACAGATAATATACAACTTATACAATAAAAATTATAAAATGTTAAGAGCTATAAATGACAGATATTATTAAACTCAGCACAATACCTTCCACTCGTGGAGTTGCCCGTGGTGTGCTTTCCTTCTTTTCATGGCTGAGTCATGTTCCATGGTGTATATGCACCGCCTCTTGATCAAATCTCCTGTTGGTGGACACTGACTTAGGTTGCTTCCATGTCTTGGCTTTTGCAAGTGATATTACAAGGAACATACGGATGTGTATGTCTTTTGTATTTAGTGTTTCGGGTTTTTTCAGATAAATACCCAGAAGTGAAATGGCCGGGTCCTTCTTTGTCTCTTGGTATAGCCTTTGTCTTGAAGTCTATGTTTTCTGGTGTAAGCATTGCTACTCCAGCTTTCATTGTTTGTTTCCATTTCCATGAAATATCTTTTTCCATCCCTGTGCTTTCAGCCTGTGTGTGTCTTTCTATCTGAAGGGGGTCTCTTACAGGCTTCATCAGTAAGGGTCTTACTTTCTTATCCATATGTCACCGTATGTCTTTTGATGAGAACAATGAACTCATCTGCATTTATAATAATGTCTGATAGATATGTAATTATTGCCATTTTACTATTCATATTTGCTTTATTTTTTTCTTCTTCTTCTTAATGAGGGCCCTTCAACATTTCTTGTACTGCTGGTTTGGTGGTGATAAACTCTGTTAGCTCCTTGTCTGGAGCGCTCTTCATTTGTCCCTTGATTAAAAATGATGGCTCCTTGGTTTTTATAACTTTGGATATTTCTTGTCAATCTCTTTCGACCTGAAAAGCTTTTGTTGAGAAATCATCTTTCTGTCTTATGCGAGCTGACTTGTCAATTATTAACAGGTTTTATCTTGGTGCTTTTAAAATTCTCTCTTTGTCTTTAACCTTTGTCATTTTCTTTCACTCTTTTAAAAAATTTTTTTTGTTTTAACCTTTGTCATTTTCATTGTGATGTGTCTTGGAGTGGATTTCTTTGGGTTTATCTTGTTTGGGACTCTGCACTCTGGACTTGTATGTGTATTTTCTTCACCAGGTTAGGAAATTTTTCTGTCATTGCTTTTCAAATACAACTTCCATTCCTTGCCCTCTCTCTTCTCTTCCAGGTGCCACCATGATATGGATGTTGGTAAATCGCCTGAGGGGTTCCTTATGCTATCTTCAGTTTTCATTTTTGTTTCCTTCCTTCCTTCCTTCCTCTCTCCCTCCCTCCTCTCTCTCTCTCTCTCTCTCCTGTTCTGATTGTGTGTTTTCTGGTTCTCTGTCTTCCCAATCTCTGATCTCTTCCTGTGCTTCATCTACTCCACTCCTGATTCTCTGTAATGTATTCTTCATTTCACTCATGGTATTTTTCATTTCTGATGTTTTCTATCTCCATTCTCATGTTTCCTATCTCTTTGTTGAAGTTCTCACTAAGTTCACCCGTTCTGCCCTAAGTTCACTGAGCATCCTTATAAATGGTGGTTTGACCTCTGCATCTGGTCGATCACTTGCCTGAAATTTGGTTAGTTCTTTTCCTGCAGTTTTGTTCTGTGCTTTCATTTAGGACATGGTTCTCCCTCATCATTTAGTCTGCCTCCTTGTGTTTGTTCCTGTCGTGAGGTAGAGCTGCTTCATCTCCTGGTCTTGGCAGTGTGTCCCCGTGCAGTGGGTGTCCTGCAGGGCCCAGGGGCACAGTCTCCTCTCTGTTCCCCCATCCTGGGCAGTCCCGGTGTCCACCTCCCCCGCTGTGGGCTGTGTGCACCCTGATGTTGCAGGTGAGTTATGATTGCTATTCTGAGACAGAAATTTCTCTTTTGGGAATTTATCCTAAGCAGATAATCACCCATGTTCTCAAATACATATATATGCAAGGGTGCTTCTTGTATTGTGTTTTATAAAAGCAAAAGGATGGAATGCTCTAATCAATAGAATGGTGGTGACTGTTGATGGGGAACTCAGGAGTTGAGGAAATTTCAGTGTTAGGTAATAGTTAGTAAGCTTGGTAGTGAAGGCCTGTAAAACGCTATTGTTTCAGGCACTGAAGGAACCAGCCACCTGAACCCAGGTAACACAAGCGATTCCATCTTTGTGTCCCAGGGGGACTGTGAGTGATCAAGATCATATCTGAGCCATGTGCTCCAGGGAGGCACAGCCACCACCCAGGACACAGATACGGAAATCACAGGTCAACGGATGAAAGAATGCTAGGAAAATTGCTTTTATATGATTACTATTTTCCCTGATGGCAACTGTGTGGCTTGGCTTCTGTGCCCTGAGGAGCAAATTGAAGGTCCAACTAGAATATTCCTGCAGCATTACAGCAAGGCACGTTTAAGAAAGCCTATATGATCAACGACTCTTTTGTAAAGATTTTATTTATTTACTTTTAGAAGAGATGGAGAGAAACATCAATGTGGTGACCTCTCCTGTGCTCCCTAATAGGGACCTGGCT
This sequence comes from Sturnira hondurensis, assembly GCF_014824575.4. Classification (NCBI taxonomy): domain Eukaryota; kingdom Metazoa; phylum Chordata; class Mammalia; order Chiroptera; family Phyllostomidae; genus Sturnira; species Sturnira hondurensis. The sequence goes on along the minus strand of NW_028077620.1, from coordinate 17,339 downwards.
CACAACCGAGGTATGTGCCCTGACTGGGAATTGAACCAGCGACCCTTCAGTTCACAGGCCGCCACTCAATCCAATGAGCCACACAGGGCAGGGCTCAATTACTATTCTTCTTGTGTTTGGGCAAATAATTAGGCTAAACAAACCCTGGACTTAATGCAGTCTCTTTGATAAAAAAAAAAGATGACACAGGCCTAGGTTGCAGGCCAGTTCCCAGCAGGGGACACATGAGAGGCAACAACACATTGATACATCTCTCCCTCTCTCCTTCCCGTCCCCTCTAAAGATAAGTATATAGAAATTTTTTAAAAAGATGGAAATTTTAGGGAGGGAAATTGTGTTTCTATGGAAATCATTACACTCAATTGGGGATCTTGAACTACAGTTAAATTTTTATTTTTCACCTACAAACTGAATTGGATCCTGAATTTTTCTAGTTTTCTTTCAAATGAATGTTTCATTTTCCTTTCATCCTTTGCCTTTGACTGACTGAGAACCGCGGGTGCAATGCCAGGTGTACAGAATGCACCTGTGCACCTGACAGCATCAGCAGGCATTCAAACGGCACACAGGGACCATCTATCACACGGTCCCTACTCACTGTCACTCCAGCAAAAGCCTTGCTTTGGAAGTCTTCTTTCCTGACAGTCTTGCCGACTGAGAAAATGGTGAGGATTTGCTGCTGTGTTCATTGACCTTTGTGTTCTTCCTGTCTTCATAGGGTGTGTGCCAATGGCCTTATTTACCTGGTTGCTTGTGTCCACACTAGAGGCCTCTCTTGAGAACCCCGTCTGCATCACCACCTCCTGAAATGAGACTCGGTGGTTTGACTGAATGGGCTTGTTGTCAGGACTAGATGTGAGACGGGAGAGTAAGAAGGTAGGATAATTCTTGGACGAGTGGGATGAGGAGACTGAGACAAGAAAACTAAATAAGGCCCAAGAGTTTGATCAATCACAGCCAGCTAGTGATTTATAGGACCTTATATTCCTAACCAAGGGCACTGAGCAGAGGTTTATCTTCTCCTCCCTGGCCATAAACACAGGACTCAGGGGAAGACAGGAGGAGGAGTTGGCAGCAGAGAGGTGTCAGTGGCACAAAGGGAGGGACGAGGCTGAGGACTCCCCTTTCAAATCCTCATCCCCTTAGTCCCAAGAGAAACAGCACCTTACCCTCCCTCCACCTCCGGGAATGTCCCAAAGCTCAAGATAAGGTGGACGTTAAGGTTCTAACCCGCCCCCTTCTCTGACTGCTGGCCTCTGATATTAAAAGCACAATGATAAATGGTCCCTGTCTCTTGTTTCTGGCTGAGCGGTGACGGACAGCATGAGCCCCAGACGTTGAAGCGTCTTCCTCGGGGCAGCCTCTGGCCATTTGCGGACCCCACCAAGTGCTGAGCCTGCCGGAGCAAGAGGCAAGTTTGTGGCTCGCTGCTGGAAGAATGGGCAGGTACCAGGCTGTTCCTCTCGACCCCCCAGTGTCTCCCTCAAAACAGTCACTCAGTTAAACCCTGCCTCTCAGCTCCCAGAGCCTGACTTGGCTGCGCTGATACGTGACTGAGCTCAGATCCCTGATGAAGTGCCTGCTGGCAGAATTGAGGTCCAGGGCCATCCTCTAGAAGAAGCAGACTGGACTCTCTGTGCACAGGGAGGCAGTTATATGGACAAAGGAAGCCCAAAGGCCGGGTGTGCAGTAGTGAGTGTTGAAGGAGGAGTGGAGGCCCGGCCTTGCCGCCGGGAACCCCTGCTCAGAAAGCTGAGCGGAGTGCATTGAGGAGGAAGCAGGAACTGTCACAGGGAAAGAGAGGGAATGGGTGTGCCCACTCCAGGTACACTTTCCTGACCTGGCTTGCACATGGTTCCACCTGGAAGGAAGGATGGCTGTTACCCTCCAGTAAAAAGGGGGCTAAGCATGCAGCAGAAGGTTTAAAATGATCAGGGGCTGCTCAGGTACCTTTACAGTTGGCAGTCATGTGCTGCCCAGGACGTTGGAAGGAGGGACACTGACGTGGCCAGAGGAAGCGATCTGGCTGAACGGGCAGCAAACGCAGCTGCTAAAGGAACACTTATAATGCCCTTGGTACCAGACTTGTCACAAAGTGACCTTGAGTATTTGACTGCAGACTTAGAGAAGAAAGGTAAGAGCTCGGGTTTTGATGAAGAAGTAGACGGAGAAAGGATAAGAAAGGAGTCATAGTGCTTCCTGAACATTTGGCAGAGCCAGCCACGAAGCATTTGCATGACGCACACACTGTGGAAGAGACTCGTTAACCACCCACGTCAGGCTGTGGCTCAAAGGTCCTAGGATCCCTAAGGCCATATGGAAAGTAGTTTCTGGGTGTGTTGTGTGCCAGAGAGCAACCCCAAGCCAGATCCCCAGCAAAAGAGAGAAGGCAGACAACCCCAAGGACAGAGCCCACTGAGGACTGGCCAATAGGCTTTGCCCAGAGGCCAAGGGTCCAAGGGCGGACATATTTGCTGGTCTTTGTTGACCCCTTTTCAGGGTGGGCAGAAGCCTATCCTACCAGGACAGAGAAATCCCCAAAGGCAGTGAAAGCCTGACTGAGGGAAGGAATCCCTTGCTTTGGCCTCCGTGGCCGCATCCAGAGTGATCATGGACCTGCATTCATTTCAGAAATTACACAGGAGGTTAGTCAATTTTTAGGAACCTAGTGGAGACTTCACGCAGCACGGAGAGCTCAGGCTGCTGGGAGGTAGACAAGGTGACTCACACCTTGAAGAAAAATGTAGCCACGCTGGGTCAAGAAACTCATCTCTGCTGGGATCAAGCTTTGCCTATTGCCCTGCTCAGGGCGGCTCCTGGAAGTGGGAGTCAGCTGAGTCTTCCCAACAGTGTTTCCAGGAGACCATCTCAGGCTGTGATTGGGGTGGGAGAGAGGAATGTTGATCAAGAAGGTAAAGAAATACGTACAACATTTAAGTCAGAACTTAGCTGTAACTAAGGACCTTACTTGTATTAGGGACCTGTGCCCCACAGGTTCCCCACCTTCCTGTGAGTCTGGAGACAAGGTGCTACTCAGACCTTGGACACAGGATTACAAGAGCTGACTATGAGAAAAGTGGGCTGGACTGTGGGACATACTCCTCACCAGCCCTACCTCAGAGATGTCAGCAGGAATGAACCTTGGACTGTTGACATCAGAGTAAAGAAAGCACCAGAATAACCACGGACCACTGAACCACAGGAAGATCTAAACGTCATCTTTCAAAGGCCATGGCTTATAGTCTTTTCATTACTTTTTATCTAACCCTATGTGATGAAAAGCAATCCTTTCAAACCAGATTAAAATATTTGGGTGTATTTAGCAAAAAAAAGTTCCAAATATCTCCGACTTTTATCTTGCAGGAGGAGCCTGTTTGAAATAGGCTTTCACTTCAGGTCTTGTAGGTGTTGGTACCCCATGGGAGAGCCACGGAAACCATACTTTGCTGCAGCGTATCAGTAAGAAAATAACCTATTCAGATATTCATAATCAGGGACCTGCGATCCCTCTAAAGGACAAGAACATGTTTTCTCAAAAGTGACTCCTGTGGCCCCAGTAGGAGCGGGTGCAGCTTTTGTCAACTGGACTGAACACCGTCTGTGCTTCCGCAGACGCGAAGGTGAGTTGCAACGCCACCACGAAGGCGTCTGAGGGCTCTGGCCACGTGAAACTGCCTGCAGCGTGGCGTGTGTGGATAATATGTGGAAGGACTGTTTACTCCCCTGTTCCCGCCAACAGCTCTGGGGGACCTCGCTCCCTGGGAAGACTGACGGTGTTCGCGCCTCAGCAGCCGCGTCCCACCTGGGCTCGATGGGAACTCTCCCTCGCACCTGACTGTGACAGTGATTTGCACGCTTTTAGCTCCACTGGATACATGACCTTGACTGTATTCCTAATGCCAGCCATGGCAACCTCACTGGGTATGGAAATATGCAGATTAGCCTGTGGTAATGTCTTCGGCCTGAGTGCCACCTCTCGGGCCGTAAGGGTCCTTGGTCAAGAACCAGGCCAAGTTGGAGGAGCAGCATTAGAGGATCGGGCCAGTAGGGACTTCCTCCTCTTACACATAATCATGGACGGGAAGAATCTGAAGGGCTCTGCTCTTTGAAGCTGCCTGACAATCCACAGCCCATGGAGCATAAAGTGAAGCAAGTGGATGGAGTGGTGTTGGGGGGACGGAACACCCAGAGGGGTTCTTTGGCGCTGGTCCGTCTGAACCGGCCTCGTGGCTACTAGAAACGCGGGTCTTAGGGTGTCGCGGCTGTTTTTATTCTTGTCACCGTCTTCAGTGCCCTGGCCCGTTGTGGCACAGAACGCGTCCCCTTACACGGATCTGCCATGAAGCGTTTTCCGGACCCCAGGACGCAGGAAGCACCACAGGACAGCGGAGGATCGCATGCTGCAGCTTTTATGGGATGAACCTGATGACAACGTTGACAGTGAAGGTAACGTATGTCCGGGTCCTTCCCCCAAAGACCCCAGGAGCGCCTGGGGCAGACAGCAGGCTGTGTGTGTCCCTGCTGTGAGGGGGAACGCACCCCGGGGTGTGGGCACCTTGGAGGGACATGGTGACACAGGGTGTGCCCAGGATCTGGGTTCCGGAGGGCGGTCTTGGGAGGATCTGTAGGTGCAGGGGCCCCTCTAGATTGGCGTCGTGAGGACGTGGGGGACAGTCTGTGACTGGGCATCTCAGGAAACACCTCGGGACGTGGCAGACGGGAGCGAGGGTGAGGGGTGACAGGAAAGACTCTGCCTTCCCTCCTGTTCCCAGGCCCGGGAGCTGCTTGGTAGCGTGTGAGCTGCCCCGGGTCTCGTTTCTGTCTGTGCTGAGACAACACACAGGGTGGGGTTGGTCTGTCTCACGTGGCCTCGGAGTTGCCCGTGGCGAGCTTTCCTTCTTTTCATGGCTGAGTCATGTTCCATGGTGTATATGCACCACCTCTTGATCAAATCTCCTGTTGGTGGACACTGACTTAGGTTGCTTCCATGTCTTGGCTTTTGCAAGTGATATTACAAGGAATATACGGATGTGTATGTCTTTTGGATTTAGTGTTTTGGGTTTTTTCAGATAAGTACCCAGAAGTGGAATGGCCGGGTCCTTCTTTGTGTCTTGGCATAGCCTTTGTCTTGAAGTCTGTGTTTTCTGGTGTAAGCATTGCTACTCCAGCTTTCATTGTTTGTTTCCATTTCCATGAAATATCTTTTTCCATCCCTGTGCTTTCAGCCTGTGTGTGTCTTTCTATCTGAAGGGGGTCTCTTACAGGCTTCATCAGTAAGGGTCTTACATTCTTATCCGTATGTCTTTTGATGAGAACAATGAACTCATTTGCATTTATAATAATGTCTGATAGATATGTAATTATTGCCATTTTACTATTCATATTTGCTTTATTTTTTTCTTCTTCTTCTTAATGAGGGCCCTTCAACATTTCTTGTACTCCTGGTTTGGTGGTGATAAACTCTGTTAGCTCCTTCTTGTCTGGAGCGCTCTTCATTTGTCCCTCGATTAAAAATGATAGCTCCTTGGTTTTTATAACTTTGAATATTTCTTGTCAATCTCTTTCGACCTGAAAAGTTTTTGTTGAGAAATCATCTTTCTGTCTCATGCGAGCTGACTTGGCAATTATTAACAGGTTTTATCTTGCTGCTTTTAAAATTCTCTCTTTGTCTTTAACCTTTGTCATTTTCTTTCACTCTTTTTAAAAAATTTTTTTGTTTTAACCTTTGTCATTTTCATTGTGATGTGTCTTGGAGTGGATTCCTTTGGGTTTATCTTGTTTGGGACTCTGCACTCTGGACTTGTGTGTGTATTTTCTTCACCAGGTTAGGAAATTTTTCTGTCATTGTTTTGCAAATACAACTTCCATTCCTTGCCCTCTCTCTTCTCTTCCAGGTGCCACCATGATATGGATGTTGGTAAATCGCCTGAGGGGTTCCTTATGCTATCTTCAGTTTTCGTTTTTCCTTCCTTCCTTCCTTCCTTCCTTCCTTCCTTCCTTCCTTCCTTCCTTCCTTCCTTCCTTCGTTCCTCTCTCCCTCCCTCCTCTCTCCCTCCCTCCCTCCTCTCTCTCTCTCTCTCCCTCTCTCCTGTTCTGATTGTGTATTTTCTGGTTCTCTGTCTTCCCAATCTCTGATCTCTTCCTGTGCTTCATCTACTCCACTCCTGATTCTCTGTAATGTATTCTTCATTTCACTCATGGTATTTTTCATTTCTGATGTTTTCTATCTCCATTCTCATGTTTCCTATCTCTTTGTTGAAGTTCTCACTAAGTTCACCCGTTCTGCCCTAAGTTCACTGAGCATCCTTATAAATGGTGGTTTGACCTCTGCATCTGGTCGATCACTTGCCTGAAATTTGGTTAGTTCTTTTCCTGCAGTTTTGTTCTGTGCTTTCATTTAGGACATGGTTCTCTCTCATCATTTAGTCTGCCTCCTTGTGTCTCTTCCTGTTGTGAGGTAGAGCTGCTTCATCTCCTGGTCTTGGTAGTGTGTCCCCGTGCAGTGGGTGTCCTGCAGGGCCAGGGGCACAGTCTCCTCCCTGTTCCCCCATCCTGGGCAGTCCCGGTGTCCACCTCCCCCGCTGTGGGCTGTGTGCACCCTGATGTTGCAGTTGAGTTATGATTGCTATTCTGAGACAGCAATTTCTCTTTTGGGAATTTATCCCAAGCAGATAATCACATACGCTCTCAAATACATATATATGCAAGGGTGCTTCTTGTATTGTGTTTTATAAAAGCAAAAGGATGGAATGCTCTAATCAATAGAATGGTGGTGACTGTTGATGGGGAACTCAGGAGTTGAGGAAATTTCAGTGTTAGGTAATAGTTAGTGAGCTTGGTAGTGAAGGCCTGTAAAACGCTATTGTTTCAGGCACTGAAGGAACCAGCCACCTGAACCCAGGTAACACAAGCGATTCCATCTTTGTGTCCCAGGGGGACTGTGAGTGATCAAGATCATATCTGAGCCATGTGCTCCAGGGAGGCACAGCCACCACCCAGGACACAGATACGGAAATCACAGGTCAATGGAAGAAAGAATGCTAGGAAAATTGCTTTTATATGATTACCATTTTCCCTGATGGCAACTGTGTGGCTTGGCTTCTGTGCCCTGAGGAGCAAATTGAAGGCCCAACTAGAATATTCCTGCAGCATTACAGCAAGGCAGGTTTAAGAAAGCCTATATAATCAACGACTCTTTTGTAAAGATTTTATTTATTTACTTTTAGAAGAGATGGAGAGAAACATCAATGTGGTGACCTCTCCTGTGCTCCCTAATGGGGACCTGGCTCACAACCCAGGTATGTGCCCTGACTCGGAATTGAACCAGCGACCCTTCAGTTCACAGGCTGGCACTCAATCCAATGAGCCACACAGGGCAGGGCTCAATTACTATTCTTCTTGTGTTTGGGCAAATAATTAGGCCAAACGAACCCTGGACTTAATGCAGTCTCTTTGATTAAAAAAAAAAAGATGACACAGGCCTAGGTTGCAGGCCAGTTCCCAGCAGGGGACACATGAGAGCCAACAACACATCGATACATCTCTCCCTCTCTCCTTCCCATCCCCTCTAAAGATAAGTATATAGAAATTTTTTAAAAAGATGGCAATTTTAGGGAGAGAAATTGTGTTTCTATGCAAATCATAATACTGAATTGTGGATCTTGGACTACAGTTAAATTTTTATTTTTCACCTACAAACTGAATTGGATCCTGAATTTTTCTAGTTTTCTTTCAAATGTTTCGTTTTCCTTTCATCCTTTGCCTTTGACTGACTGAGAACCGCGGGTGCAATGCCAGGTGTACAGAATGCACCTGTGCGCCTGACAGCATCAGCAGGCATTCAAACGGCACACAGGGACGATCTATCACACTGTCCCTACTCACTGTCATTCCAGCAAAAGCCTTGCTTTGGAAGTCTTCTTTCCTGACAGTCTTGCCGACTCAGAAAGTGGTGAGGATTTGCAGTGTTCATTGACTTTTGTGTTCTTCCTGTCTTCATAGGGTGTGTGCCAATGGCCTTATTTACCTGGTTGCTTGTGTCCACACTAGAGGCCTCTCTTGAGAAGCCCGTCTGTGTCACCACCTCCTGAAATGAGACTCGGTGGTTTGACTGAATGGGCTTGTTGTCAGGACTAGATGTGGGACGGGAGAGTAAGAAGGTAGGATAGTTCTTGGACGAGTGGGGTGAGGAGACTGAGACAAGAAAACTAAATAAGGCCAAAGAGTTTGAGCAATCGCAGCCAGCTAGTGATTTGTAGGACCTTATCTTCCTGACCAAGGGCACTGAGCAGAGGTTTATCTTCTCCTCCCTGGCCATAAACTCAGGACTCAGGGGAAGACAGGAGGAGGAGTTGGCAGCAGAGAGGTGTCAGTGGCACAAAGGGAGGGACGAGGCTGAGGACTCCCCTTTCAAATCCTCGTCCCCTTAGTCCCAAGAGAAACAGCCCCTTACCCTCCCTCCACCTCTGGGAATGTCCCAAAGCTCAAGATAAGGTGGACGTTAAGGTTCTAACCCGCCCCCTTCTCTGACTGCTGGCCTCTGATATTAAAAGCACAATGATAAATGGTCCCTGTCTCTTGTTTCTGGCTGAGCGGTGACGGACAGCATGAGCCCCAGACGTTGAAGCGTCTTCCTCGGGGCAGCCTCTGGCCATTTGCGGACCCCACCAAGTGCTGAGCCTGCCGGAGCAAGAGGCAAGTTTGTGGCTCGCTGCTGGAAGAATGGGCAGGTACCAGGCTGTTCCTCTCGACCCCCCAGTGTCTCCCTCAAAACAGTCACTCAGTTAAACCCTGCCTCTCAGCTCCCAGAGCCTGACTTGGCTGCGCTGATACGTGACTGAGCTCAGATCCCTGATGAAGTGCCTGCTGGCAGAATTGAGGTCCAGGGCCATCCTCTAGAAGAAGCAGACTGGACTCTCTGTGCACAGGGAGGCAGTTATATGGACAAAGGAAGCCCAAAGGCCGGGTGTGCAGTAGTGAGTGTTGAAGGAGGAGTGGAGGCCCGGCCTTGCCGCCGGGAACCCCTGCTCAGAAAGCTGAGCGGAGTGCATTGAGGAGGAAGCAGGAACTGTCACAGGGAAAGAGAGGGAATGGGTGTGCCCACTCCAGGTACACTTTCCTGACCTGGCTTGCACATGGTTCCACCTGGAAGGAAGGATGGCTGTTACCCTCCAGTAAAAAGGGGGCTAAGCATGCAGCAGAAGGTTTAAAATGATCAGGGGCTGCTCAGGTACCTTTACAGTTGGCAGTCATGTGCTGCCCAGGACGTTGGAAGGAGGGACACTGACGTGGCCAGAGGAAGCGATCTGGCTGAACGGGCAGCAAACGCAGCTGCTAAAGGAACACTTATAATGCCCTTGGTACCAGACTTGTCACAAAGTGACCTTGAGTATTTGACTGCAGACTTAGAGAAGAAAGGTAAGAGCTCGGGTTTTGATGAAGAAGTAGACGGAGAAAGGATAAGAAAGGAGTCATACTGCTTCCTGAACATTTGGCAGAGCCAGCCACGAAGCATTTGCATGACGCACACACTGTGGAAGAGACTCGTTAACCACCCACGTCAGTCTGTGGCTCAAAGGTCCTCGGATCCCTAAGGCCATATGGAAAGTAGTTGCCGGGTGTGTCGTGTGCCAGAGAGCAACCCCAAGCCAGATCCCCAGCAAAAGAGAGAAGGCAGACAACCCCAAGGACAGAGCCCACTGAGGACTGGCCAATAGGCTTTGCCCAGAGGCCAAGGGTCCAAGGGCGGAAATATTTGCTGGTCTTTGTTGACCCCTTTTCAGGGTGGGCAGAAGCCTATCCTACCAGGACAGAGAAATCCCCAAAGGCAGTGAAAGCCTGACTGAGGGAAGTAATCCCTTGTTTGGCCTCCGTGGCCGCATCCAGAGTGATCATGGACCTGCATTCATTTCAGAAATTACACAGAAGGTTAGTCAATTTTTAGGAATCTGGTGGAGACTTCACGCGGCACGGAGAGCTCAGGCTGCTGGGAGGTAGACAAGGTGACTCACACCTTGAAGAAAAATGTAGCCACGCTGGGTCAAGAAACTCATCTCCACTGGGATCAAGCTTTGCCTATTGCCCTGCTCAGGGCGGCTCCTGGAAGTGGGAGTCAGCTGAGTCTTCCCAACAGTGTTTCCAGGAGACCATCTCAGGCTGTCATTGGGGTGGGAGAGAGGAATATGGATCAAGAAGGTAAAGAAATACGTACAACATTTAAGTCAGAACTTAGCTGTAACTAAGGACCTTACTTGCATTAGGGACCCACAGGTTCCCCACCTTCCTCTGGGTCTGGAGACAAGGTGCTACTCAGACCTTGGACACAGGATCACGAGAGCTTACTACGAGAAAAGTGGGCTGGACTCTGGGACGTACTTCTCACCAGCCCCACCTCAGAGATGTCAGCAGGAATGAACCTTGGACTGTTGACACCAGAGTAAAGAAAGCACCAGAATAACCACGGGCCACTGAACCACAGGAAGATCTAAACGTCATCTTTCAAAGGCCATTTCTTATAGTCTTTTCATTACTTTTTATTTAACCCTATGTTATGAAAAACAATCCCTTCAAACCAGATTAAAATATTTGGGTGTATTTAGCAAAAAAAAACGTTCCAAATATCTCCGACTTTTATCTTGCAGGAGGAGCCTGTTTGGAATAGGTTTTCACTTCAGGTCTTGTAGGTGTTGGTACCCCATGGGAGAGCCACGGAAACCATACTTTGCTGCAGCGTGTCAGTAAGAAAATAACCTATTCAGATATTCATAATCACGGACCTGCGATCCCTCTAAAGGACAAGAACATGTTTCCTCAAAAGTGACTCCTGTGGCCCCAGCAGGAGCGGGTGCAGCTTTTGTCAACTGGACTGAACACCGTCTGTGCTTCCTCAGACGCGAAGATGAGTTGCAACCTCACCACGAAGGCGTCTCAGGGCTCTGGCCACGTGAAACTGCGTGCAGCGTGGCGTCTGTCGATAATATGTGGAAGGACTGTTTACTCCCCTGTTCCCGCCAACAGCTCTGGGGGACCTCGCTCCCTGGGAAGACTGACGGTGTTCTCGCCTCAGCAGCAGAGTCCCACCTGGGCTCGATGGGAACTCTCCCTTGCACCTGACTGTGACAGTGATTTGCACGCTTTTAGCTCCACTGGATACATGACCTTGACTGTATTCCTAATGCCAGCCATGGCAACCTCACTGGGTATAGAAATACGCAGATTAGCCTGTGCTAATGTCTACGGCCTGAGTGCCACCTCTCGGGCTGTAAGGGTCCTTGGTCAAGAACCAGGCCAAGTTGGAGGAGCAGCATTAGAGGATCGTGCCAGTAGGGACTTCCTCCTCTTACACATAATCATGGACGGGAAGAATTGGAAGGGCTCTGCTCTTTGAAGCTGCCTGACAATCCACAGCCCGTGGACCATAAAGTGAAGCAAGTGGATGGAGTGGTGTTGGGGGACGGAACACCCAGAGGGGTTCTTTGGCGCTGGTCCGTCTGAACCGGCCTCGTGGCTACTAGAAACGCGGGTCTTAGGAGGCGTGGCTGTTTTTATTCTTGTCACCGTCTTCAGTGCCCTGGCCCGTTGTGGCACAGAACGCGTCCCCTTACACAGACCTGCCATGAAGCGTTTTCCGGACCCCAGGACGCAGGAAGCACCACAGGGCAGCAGAGGATCACGTGCTGCAGCTTTTATGGGATGAACCTGATGAAAACGGTGACAGTGAAGGTAACGTGTGTCCGGGTCCTTCCCCCAAAGACCCCAGGAGCGCCTGGGGCAGACAGCGGGCTGTGTGTGTCCCTGCTGTGAGGGGGAACGCACCCCGGGGCGTGGGCAACTTGGAGGGACACGGTGACACAGGGTGTGCCCAGGATCTGGGTTCCGGAGGGCGATCTTGGGAGTATCTGTAGGTACAGGGGCCCCTCTAGATTGGCGTCGTGAGGACGTGGGGGACAGTCTGTGACCGGGCATCTCAGGAAACACCTCGGGACGTGGCAGACGGGAGCGAGGGTGGGGGGTGATAGAAAAGACGCTGCCTTCCCTCCTGTTCCCAGGCCCGGGAGCTGCTTGGCAGCATGTGAGCTGCCCCAGGTCTCGTTTCTGTCTGTGCGGAGACAACACGCAGGGTGGGGTTGGTCTGTCTCACGTGGCCGCGGTCTCGGGCTGTCCTTGTCTGATGCTGATGTTCTGAGAGAGCACGTATGTCCAACCCGGAATAACCCGGCCTGGGAGTGAGCACCAGGCCTGCTCCCGGCAACACTGCGCCTGGCTCTCAGTGGCAGACCCGTTCTGATGTTGGGGCTGATTTTCCCGCCTTCTTAACTTCAGTCTTTAAACACATCTGCAACCCAGTCCCTTTCACTGGGTCCCTTGTCGGCTGATGTCCCAGGATATGCCCCAGCCTGAGCAGTCCTCCCTGGGGTGTGGGCTGGGGACAGTGACACTAACAGAGGACTTAGGACAGTGACACTAAGGAAGGACTTAGGACAGTGACACACTAAGGGAGGACTTAGGGTAGAAAAAGCAAAAGGAGAACTTAGGCTGTGCTCTGCTCTTGTTCCCTAGAGAAGTCACAGGAAATGGGTGAGCCAAGGTGGGGCTGCCATTACTCCCCAGGGAGCAAAGGTCACAGAGCAAAGGGCTGCAGCGCTCTCAGCTTGGAATACTTCTTTCCAGCCCCTTCTGCCTGTAAGGTCTCTTTCGAGAAATCAGCTGACAGTCTGATGGGCACTCCTTTGTAGGTGACTGTTCCCTTATCTCTTGCTGCTTCTACGATTCTCTCCTTCGTTTTCATCTTGGCTAATGTAATGATGATGTGCCTTGGTGTGTTCCTTCTTGGGTCCACCTTCTTTGGGACTCTCTGAGCTTCCTGGATTTCCTGGAAATCTATTTCCTTTGCCAGACTGGGGAAGTTCTCCTTTATTATTTGTTCAAATACGTTTTCCACTTGTTGTTCTTTCTCTTCCCCTTCTGGCACCCCTATAATTTGGATATTGGAACATTTATAGATGTCTTAGAGGTTCCTAAGCCTCTCCTCATTTTCTTGAATTCTTGTTTCTTCATTCTTTTCTGTTTGGTTGTTTCTTTCTTCCTTCTGGTCCACTCCATTGCTGTGAGTCCCAGTTTTCTTCCCATCACTATTGGTTTTCTGTGCATTTTCCTTTCTTTCACTTAGGGTAGCCTTCATTTTTCATCTAATTTGCCACCAAATTCAACCAATTCGATGAGCCTCCTGATCACCAGTGTTTTGAACTGTGCATCTGATAGGTTGGCTATCTCTTTAATGCTCAGCTGTATTTTTTCTGGAGTTTTGATTTGTTCTTTTATTAAGGCCATTTTTTTTCTTGACACACCTGTTACATATGAGGGGGCGGAGCCTTAATGTTCACCAGGGTGGGGCGACCCAGTAGGTGGATTGTGATGTGGTATGTGGGGGCGGGGTCAGCAGGAGTGATGGTGCTTTTTCCTTTCTCTCTCAGATTTTGGTCCCCTTTGCTGCTTCTCACCAGCAAATTGGGCCCTCCTGGTGCTGGTTCCCGGATGGGTGGGCTTGTGTACATTCTAGGGCCTCATGAGTCCCTCCAACAAACTCTCCTGTGAGGCTGGGAGTCTCTCCCAGCACCTCAACCCCCACAAGTGTTTTTGATCAGTGCGTTTCGGCTTTATTTCCTGGTGCTGAGGCCTTGGGTTGCATGGTCTGTCTCGCTGCCCATTGTTGCCTGGTTTATCTGCACGTGAGTGTGTGACCGAGGTCAGCCAGTTGCCTTGCACACCTCACTGGGTCTGCTTGTTGCCACCCTGTGCCCGAAGTCTGCCGGCTGCAGCCTGCGTGCCTGGGGTCTGCTACCCAATGCTTTTTCCCGCCATTACCCGTCTCTGCGGGCTGCCGACTTTGCCCGTCTTACCAGTCTGGGTGAATGGTTGTCGGACTTCCGTACAGTTNCCTATGGACCAATTTTGCTGAAGGGGGACCTTCTACATCAGTGTCAGGGGCTGATTAACCAGCACAAAGAAACTGATAGATGAGTGACTGATTCATTTCACACTGTGCTCCCGGGAGACACGGATTTCAAAGATCATGGCTTACAACCAGGAGATTCGGTGTGTTGGAAGAGACATCAGATCAAGGACTCTCTCCAACCGCATTGGAGGGACCTTACCAGGTGCTACTAACTAACCCATGTGCAGCCCAACTCAGAGGAGTTAACTTGTGAAATCACTTTTGTTCCCAAGTTCGTCATCCAGCATGGATTTCAAGGCCTCCACTGTGTCAGGATAAGTAGAGTCTGGAGACAGGGTGGAGAGCCAGAGTAGGACCCTGGCTCTGTGCCTCTCACACTGTGGTGGGGCAGACGGGCCATTAGCAGAAATGACGCAGAAATGTGATCGTGACCCAGTGCTGTGAGGGCAAGTTTCCTGATATCATGGAAACAGACACCCAGGAGACCTACGGGTCCCCTTCCACTGGCCTCAGTATTATCTGAAAGACGTAAAAGATAATGGCGTCTGAAACGGAACAATGATACACAATCATAGAACAGGAAAGATCACTTGGGAATCAAAAATATTATCATAGAAATGAATAATTCAATAGGTGAACTGGAAGATTCCAGGTGTACTCCTACTGAGTGGTATAAATGAGAAGGGGTGGGCAAGCCGGAGAAAAGACCTGTGAGTCTGTCAGTCAAGAGATCCCAACAGGTTAATAATGACAGTTTGAGAACAGTACAGGAAAATAAAAATAAAACATGATGAATAGGAAATGATTTTAGAATTTCCCAAGAATATTTCTTGAAATTTACAGATAAAAATGTACATTTCGAGTGGCCTAACTATATTCTCACTACAGGAGATAAAAACAGACCCACACCCAGACACATCACGGTGCAATTTCAGAAAGGGGATGGAAGAGACCTTGAAAACTTCCAGAGGCAGCAGATATGGGCCTGGAGACTAGAAGACGTGGAAGCAATGTTTTCCAGCTTCTGAAGAAAAAAAAAATATTTCCAGAGCAGATTTCTATATCAAGTCAAGCTGTGGATAAGGGCTAAGAAAGTCTAAAGTTCCTTCATGTGTTGAGAGTTTTCATAGTTCAGTTTGCACGTTCTGTTTTGGAAAATACTAGCAGGAAAAGTGGGGAAACGAGGAAGTAAAACCAAACAAGGGGAACAGGTGACCTCCAGGTGACAGGGGAGCCAGACAGGAGAGGCCAGGGCTGCCTGAGAGGAGGGGAAGGACGCCCGGCTCCTGGTCTGCGAAGACCCAGCACACCTGTGGCCAGAGCCCGGCCTCTCTCTGGACAGGTGTCTGCAGAGGTGAAAGTGGTTGAATATCCGATGTGTTGAAAAACATCCTCATGAAGGTTTAGACTGTGCAGAAAGTAGAGGAGTGAACATGTGTGAAACCAGACACCATGGCCCTGTGACTGACATAGAACCAGCAGCCCTGATTGGCCTCCCCTCCCCTAGTGCTGACCAATCAATGGAGACCTTCACCCTCAGTCCCTCAGTCCCCTATACAGCCCCTCCCCTAGACGCCATCAGGGGGCCAGGTCTGAGAGAAACAACCCACCTGTGACCCCAGGTGTGGTGCCACTTCCTTAAATAAACCTTCACTTTCTTTTTCAGTACTTATCGAAGGATATGTTTTTAATGCTTTCAGAAAGAGAGGAAGGGAGGGAGAGAAACATGGATGTGAGAGGGAAAGATCCATTTATTTCCTCCCACAGGCAGGCTGACTGGGGACCATCCTCACAGCCCAGGTCCGTGCTCTGACCAGGGATCCGTTTGCAGCCCTTCAGTTGCAGGAAGATGCCCCAGCCAACTGAGCTGCACCCGCCAGGAACGAACCTTTGCTCCCTCTGCTGCAAAGTGATGTTTGCATTCGATCCAGATGGAATGTGCAGACGAATCAACTGCTCTAGGTTAGTAAGGATTTGTCACGTATAACTCAACATTTTATAATTTTTACAGTGAGTAGGCATTCATCATATTAACTGCATATTATCTAGCTACACATTGATTGAAAAAGCTGTGTTGACATGTGTAAAAGAAAAGGCAGATGGGGAGGACAGTCAAGAGCTCAGCCCAGGGCTGACAGTGCTGGGCTCCGTGTCTGGGCTCTGGGCAATGAGCTTGCACACCCTCCCCCACTGCTCACTCAGGGTGCTGCCCTCTGTGGAGGCCAAGCTGGGTCTTTCCCTCCTTCTGGGGTGTGGTCATTCGTATCTCAACGCTCTGTTGCTTTTAAGAAGTTGGTTTTTGTATTACACATATCATTTTTAGCTACTTTTGCTGGCAGGAGTTGTCCATAGAGTCCAGCCAACTTTGTCAGGAATGGAATTTCTAAGGGAAATGGTTGGTTCTACAGAAGAGGTTCAGGGTCTGAATCTTAAATCCTGATGTGAGGATGGTCTGTCAAGAGTTTTATAAGTGAAGGGATTTTATGTAGTTTGTTCTTTGAAAACATTACTCATGCACATGCCAGAAAATTCGAAAGACACTGGGAATACACGAAACGAATGAGTCCCACCATTGCCCTGCTCCCTCCGTCACCCAGGTCCTCTCCCAGGAAACCCTCTCAGTGAGTCACTGCTGATCTGTCTGCCCAGGAAAATCCACCTGTGCCTTTAGTGCTGCTGTTGTGTGTGTGCAAAAAGAGCTCAGGCCTCAGACTAGGGAAATTATTGGCAATCCAATTCTTTTAGAATATCGATCAGAATGCTCAAACTCAACAAGAAGAAAACATGAACTCAACAAAAATGTATCACAACTCTAAACAGACCCTCACCAAAGAATGTGTGCCCGCCCTGGCCAGGTGGTTCAGTTGGTCAGAGGGTCGTCGTGAGCACCAGAGTGTTGTGGGTTTGATCCCTGGTCAGAGTGCCTAGGGGACGCAAGGTGACTCTCTGTCTCTCACACACACACTCTCTCTTTCTCTCAAATGAATTAGCATAGCCTTTGGTGACAATTTTTTCACAGGTTTACAGAAGAAAATGTTCCTTGTTATGGCTGCAACAGCCTCATACACGTGTCTCTCAGGGCTCTTGATAGTGTCATTGTCTCTTGGGTGGATTTAATCTCGTGTTGTTTTGTACAACAACGTGCTGGGCAGCTTTGCAGCCCAGGGGCAACAGGCTGAGCACTGCCGTCTGGGTGAGCAGTGGGGAGACCGTCCAGGTGTGAGAGCCTCTGTGCTGTTCGCACAACCACAACATCGCACAACCACACGGGTCTCAGGGTGGGTCACCACTGTTAGGGGGCGCATGAGTGATGTAAGTGGATCCAATAAACACGCTGGACACCTTACACTTACACGAGGTTGTGTGTCAGTTCTATTTTAATTTA
>NW_028077619.1:0-1142 GCF_014824575.4 Sturnira hondurensis | reverse complement strand
GCCAAGGATTCTTAGGGGGGAGCAAGAAAAAGAGGATTCTAGTGAAGAGTGCAGTTCTGAGACTAGTTAGAGCTGGTTCAGAGTCTGAGCTCTGCTACTCGTTTTCTGTGTGATCTGGGGAAAATTACATAACCTCTCTAAGCCTCAGTTCACTTATCTGTAAAGTGGGGGTGAGTAATAATAATTCCTGTATTTTATAAGCATGAGAATAATGCATGAGAATTCAGCAGAATAATGCTTAACATTGGGCCTAGCACATAGTAAATAATAAATGTTTCTAACTACAATGACAATTACCATCACTAACAATAAACGTTTTACTACTTCTGCAGAGCAGCAGATGGATCTGCAAAGGAAGTCGGGAGCCAGGTTGTGTGGAACCCCCTAAAAACCCATGTAATTGTGAGCTCTTTCCTGTAGACAGTGAAGAACCATGGGTGTTTTTAAGGAATTAACAATTTTATTGGGTTCAGAACACAAGTCCGTGGGTGTTGAGGACCTCTATATTTGTCATACATCTTTTCCCTTCTATGTTCCTTCAGGCCTATTTCATAGTCTCCTGAGCTGCTTTTTCTTCCAGTAGTACATCTGGCCCTCCTTCTTCCCCTTTTCCAGAGTGGCCGTGACCACCCAGTGCTTCCCACCAACCTCATGAGCTGGCACCTGAGGGAGGCAAACTCTCACGTAGTTTTACAATGCACAACTTTGAGGACAGCAGGAAATGCACTCTTCTTGTCATAGGTGGCGGATCTGTGGGATTCCATCAAAGTCCTTGAGGTGGTGTAGGGAGGCCAGTTCTCTCCTGGCCTTGCAGGGGAGCATGCCTCACAGGTCTGCCAAAGGATGCAGCTGGGGCTTTGGAAGTGGGTTGTGGCCTCAGGATGGGTTGGTACTCATCCACTTGTGGAGGAAGGCCAGGTACTTCAACTTGCTTCTGCAGAAATTGCCACAAATGTTGACGCTCTCACCCTGTATGACCTCTGGGCACAGCAATACCTGCTTGGCCACCATGGCTGCCAGGAGACTCAGGAGGTGACTGTAGCCATTCAGCAGTTCTGCAACCATATCGGAAAACCATGGAACATTATTGAAAAAAATTGATCTAGAAGGGAAAATATCTTTTAGGCAGTTGACTTATACAT
>NW_028077618.1:0-1105 GCF_014824575.4 Sturnira hondurensis | reverse complement strand
TCTTGTTTTTCTGGCAAGCTTTAATGTCTTCTTTGCTCTCCTGGTTATATTATTTCCTACCTATTCATATTGGTCACCGTCTTGAAGAAGCACTCAGCTCAGGGGCACCAGAAGGCTTTGTCTACTTGTGCATCTCACCTCACTACAGTTTCCATATTCTATGGAACAGTCGTCTTTATGCACTTACAGCCCAGCTCCAATCATTCCATGGACACAGACAAGACGTCTTCTGTGTTCTATTCTATGGTCATCCCCATGCTGAACCCAGTGGTCTACAGCCTGAGGAACAAGGAGGTCAAGAGTGCATTCAAGAAGGTGGTTGAGAAGGCACATTTTTCTACAGGGTTGGGATTTTTCCTTGCAGTATGCACAATAACATTGTTTAATGTCTCTCAGACTTTTCCCATCAATAATGTAATTTTTAAGCCCCTTTGCCTTTAATTTCTGTGATGGCATTCCCATCTTTTCAAAAGTTTTTGTCTAGCAAATAGAAAACATATTCAGACTTCCGCCAAGATGGAGGCATAGGTGGAAACACTGTGTCGTTTCCCATAACCAAGTTTGGATACAACAAAGTTTTGGAGAACTAAGACACACCCAGAGACCAGAAAACCAAATTACACGGAAGTCCGACAGCTACGAACCGTTCAGTGGGGGGGGGGGGGGGGGGCGGGTAAGAGAGGCAGAGCCAGCATTGGAGCAGGGTCGGGAAGGACAGACCTAGGAGCACAGGCAGACTGGACCTAGTCAGGGTGCGGGGCAGACTGACCAAGGTCGCACATTGGCGCACAGGGAGACGGACCACGCAGGCCCCAGGGGGCAAACCCAGTGGTGGAGGGCTGACAGCGGTGGCACACTTGCATGCAGTGGAGCGGGGCACGTGGCCCTGGTGATGGTGGTGGCTGCGGTGCTGGTGGGGGTCGCGGAGGCAGGCGCCGGAGGGAAGCCATTGTCCCTCTTTGACCCCCCCCCCCAGCAACGTCATAACCCAGCGACTGAGTTGCCCTGCTCTGGTGAAAACCTAGGGCTCCATTCCTGCTACTTAACAGGCATGAAAAGCCCAAAAGATGGTGCAAGAACTCAAAGTCCCAGAGCCAATAACTCT
>NW_028077617.1:0-666 GCF_014824575.4 Sturnira hondurensis | reverse complement strand
AGAAGAAATGCAGACTATTCAGAGATACGAGATGTTCACTTAAAGAAATCATAGTAAGAGATGAATACTGTAACCAAGAAGCAAGGTCAGTATGGTGTTTAAAAATGGAAAGAGAAGCATTCATAATTTTCCTTGAAGAGCTCTTGGAAGTCTAAAAGATGGCAGCATAATCAAATACTCGATAGAAAGGCTGAAAAAGTAAAATTGCAGAAGATTAAATAGTTCCCATTAAAATAAAACACTTTGTGCTTATTATTGTGAATTAAGGATACATATATATACAATCATTTTAAGAAGTTATCAAACGCCATTCACCTTCATTATTTAAAAAGGATGATCATTTTGCCTACTATAGCCAAAAAGGACCCAAGGATCCAGTAATAAAATACAATTACTGTTTTTTAAGTTCTAGCAATTTTCTTGTCATAGTTGTTACTTATATTTGATGACATGGTTGGTATATTGATTAATAAGATTAAACATTTTTATAATTTTTTTTATTTTAGAGATTTTTGAAACTCAGAACCTGAAATAATTTATGTGTGCATGTATGTATGTATGTGTAGAATGTAATTAGAATTGCTTTGGACATTACTTAGTCCATTCTTAACTTTTTTTCAAACAAAAAATTGAAGAACAGAATGGTTTAGTGATTCCCTAATTCTG
>NW_028077616.1:0-551 GCF_014824575.4 Sturnira hondurensis | reverse complement strand
CACATGGACATGAATGAAAGGGGGGGGAATGGTAGGGGAGGGGTGTGCAAGGTGGAGGGGAGTGAAGGGGGGGAATGGGACAACTGTAATGGCATAATCAATAAAATATATTTTAAAAAAGAGAGATGCAGGGAAATATAATTGGGTAGCTGATGGTGACTTAGAGAACTGCGGGAAGTCCCAAGGTACCTACTTTGAAAGGGACCAAGGTGGTGTCATTGTTCTTTGTACAATGTTTCTTGTATCTTCTTCAATAAATGTCCCTATTTTTCATAGTAAAAAAAAGTAAATAAAAAAAATAAAATGGAAGGTAAAATAAGGAGCTTCCCAGACCAAAATAAAAGGCTAAAAGAGTATATCTGTACCAAATTATCATTGTAAGAAATGCTACTTTAAGAAGAAGAAGAAATAGAGAGAGAGAGGCAATGAGACAGAGAAAGAGAGAGAGGAACAAAGATACAAAGGGAAAAGTGGTTATGCCCAAGTACCTATCAATAATAACCTTGAATGTAAATGGATTAAATTCTCCGGTAAAAAAGCATGGGGCAGCT
>NW_028077615.1:0-595 GCF_014824575.4 Sturnira hondurensis | reverse complement strand
TTGCTCATCTGTCCCCACCTGGTCCGCCCCTTTGCTTTGCTACGTGCCCTCGGACACAGAACATTGTCCCAGTTCCTCAGCCTGCGCTATTTAAAGCCCTTTTGGTCCCAGTCTGGTCCCCTTTCATCTGCCAGCATCTTCCCCGAGGCACTTCCATTCCACCCCAGCTGCTGCGGGGCGTCCTCCCAAAGCCCCAGGCTGCGCCCTCGGGCTCCCGCCCGCCTGTCCTCGCCCGCTGCCTGCAGCTGCCTTGTCCCCGAGTGGCCGTTCCCGCTGAGCTTCTGAGGTTCAGCTCCTCTCCCCAGGGCCTCGGCCCGGCTTCTGCAGCCCACGGACATGCTGTTCCCCGAGTCACACCGACAACCCTCTCACGGCACCGCCTGACCCTGCAAGACAAGGAGCCCAGTCTGGGCACTTTTATAAACCCGGGGCTGCGTCAAGTTTCGGCCGTTGTGAACCATGCTTTATGAGCGCGCCTGCACAAGTTTTTGCGTGGATGCATGTCTTCAGTTCTCCTGCGCACATGCGTAGGAGCGGAATTGCTGGGTTGAGTGGTACCTCGGTGTTGACTTTCTTTCTTTTTTATTACGTTTAC
>NW_028077614.1:0-2387 GCF_014824575.4 Sturnira hondurensis | reverse complement strand
TCTTTTGACCCCGCAATTCCACTTCTAGGTTTATACCCTAAGAAAC
Source organism: Sturnira hondurensis (assembly GCF_014824575.4). Classification (NCBI taxonomy): domain Eukaryota; kingdom Metazoa; phylum Chordata; class Mammalia; order Chiroptera; family Phyllostomidae; genus Sturnira; species Sturnira hondurensis. Next base: position 2,341 of record NW_028077614.1, on the reverse strand, counting down.
CCGAAATACCAATCCACAAAAACCTATGCACCCCAATGCTCATAGCAGCACAGTTGACAATAGCCAAGAGTTGGAAGCAACCTAGGTGTCCATTAGTGAATGAGTGCATCAAAAACCACGGCACCTTTCCACAATGAAATTCTATGCAGCAGAAAGAGAGGAGGAGCTACTACCCCTTCCAACAGCATGGATGGAACTGGAAAGCATTATGCTGAGTGAAATAAGCCAGGTGGTGAAAGAAATACCATCTGATCTCACGGTTAACAGGAAGCTAAACAACAAAACAAACAAACAAGCAGAATATAACAAAAGACACTGAAATGCAGAAAAGGCTGACAGGGTTCAGAGGGAAGAGGGGAAAGATTTTCAGGGGAAAAGGGGAAGGATCCACAGGACCATTGTTGTTTTCCATGTGTCCTTTCTACTTGTTCCTGCAAACCCTTCACCCTGTTCCCCTGAATTTCCTTCCCCTCTGCCCTAATCCCAAGGATCAAGAAAGTTGGGGGACCAAGTCACANAAGATAAGAGTAAAACCATAAAACAGACCAAAGAAGAATCTCCAATTCCCCTATAAGCTCATATTGATGCATCAGCTTAAGAAAACTACACCTGAAAGTTTTATTCTACTGAAATCCTCCCACAAAATTTTCACCAGCAGAAGTCCAAGGAAAATGCTGGAGACAAAGAGCCTGTAAAGTGGACTCACTCTAGAGCACTACCTGATCCTTAGTGGGCCTGAATGTTCTGCTTCCTCCTAAACTCAAAGTTCCATAGGTGACTTACAACCACGGTGCATCTCACAGGGGTAGCTCCTCCTGAATTTCCCCTTCAGCCTGTCTCTGACTTGCCAGTAAGATAAAGGCAGCCCTGCCTTTGCTCACTTCTTTTCTGTAATGTTTCTAGGGAATTCAAAGCAGAGCACTGCCTATGCTCTCCTCTTGCTTCCTGTACCTGAAGGGATTTCTTCATTTCACTGTTCCCCGCTTTCATGAACACACTCTCAAAGTCACCCGGACCTTGTTGGAGAAATGTTTTCCATAAGAAGGCATGAACCTGCACACTACAGTGCTGCCTGAGGCATACACTCTCCATTCTCAGGCCAGTACCATTAAAGGAGCATTGCCTATTCCTAAATTGAGTTGGACTGTTATGTTAAATTCTAGGCTCAAAAAAGGAGAATGAGTGTTCTACAGGGCAAGTTCTTTTGAATGAGTTCAGTTAAAACCAAAGAAATGCAGCCTCTCTCTCTCTCTCTCTCTCTCTCTCTCTCTCTCGGGACGGTAAGTGCTAATTAGAGTGGTTTTTTCTGCTCAAATAGAAAATTCAACTAAATGTTGAGTGAAGTAAAATGAAGCCCATCAAGTAATTTAGCATGTAATGTGACCATTTCAAGGTATAAAACTGTGCTGGGAAAACTTAGAAAGATAGATAATGGTCACATTATTAAATGTAAAGACACTTAACTGTAATATGTAAAATATTTAGCATTAAAATCTGTTGTTATATATATATGATCCTGGTATAAAACCCCCAAAATTACTTTGCAAAAAGGAAGGAGAAGTCAATTCTATTAGTTCCATTTTCTATAATTACTACTGATAACATATTGGTGCATACATTTCTAATTCGATTTCATAATTATACCACTTTATAATTAATTATTGAAGTACAAGATTTAAATTTGTTTGAGGAGTTGTTTTACGAAATACGTGTTATTGTGAACATTTTTTATAATCGGCCATATATATGTATGATATATATATACATATATATCTCATACACAATTATATAATGCTATGTATATGACTACAGATTGTCCACAAACTTTTTCAATGAACTTTATTTTTATTTCTTTTACAATATTTTGTTTAATGAAATATATTTTATATAAACAAACTGGTATTGTTGCAAATTATGATTTTTGCTATTATAAATCCATTGTTGGTGTATCTTCCTTGTGTTTACTTAGAATAAAGCTTAGAAGTCCTTAAGAGGGCAAGAAAGAACAGCATAACAGAAGCCTCTGTCCTGGTTTCAGGCACTGCATCAGGCTAGGCTAGGTGATATCAAGCGATTGTCAAGACTTCTAGCTGAACCAGGCACTAGACCATCAGCATATACTTCCTATGGATGTGCATTGTTCTTGAACGCTGCAAGTGGATCTACAGTAGCACAAGTAAAATTAACATGCACACACACATACCTAATTTTTCCTGGCTTTTCTAGAGGCAGGAATGGTGTCACTGGCTTTAAGAAAACTCCTGCCAATGACCTTCCCCTTCCCAGGTTATCTTCCCAGACTGCAGTTCCCTCACTTTCTGGTGTTGCACTCTAAAGCTCT
>NW_028077613.1:0-2095 GCF_014824575.4 Sturnira hondurensis | reverse complement strand
TGTTTCCACATGCAAAAAGCCAGGAGTGTGTCAGTTTCTAATCTCTGAGAGAGTCATTTCATAAATGATGCTTGTTTTCTCCAGGAAATGGTAAGCATATTGTTATCAATGATTGAAATTTAAGTTTGCAGATTGCAGCTTGCTGACCACTGGCATCAACTAACACAAACTGCAGAACAAAACCAAGAAACATAAATTTCTTCTTTATGATTTTATTTTCCTTTCTTTTTACGTGCTGTATGTTTTTGTTTTTTTTTTACGAGTTATGGCTAGAAGATCAACATAGATCTATATTTAAAGGTTCTTGGAGACACTGCCTTTGATTAAGAAATAGTATTGCAGAGTGAAGTCATTGTCTTGAGTTTAAATTACTGTAATGGCTTAACAATGCTTCTGATTTCCAAATGTTATTGATGTAGAATTGGTATTTGGAAGTCTTCTTGGCTTTCTTGACCATGCAGATCTTTGGACATGCTGGATGCAGTGATCTGATCGTTTTGGTGGTGGAGCACAACTGGGGAAGTGCAGAAGAGGCTCCACCTCCTTCCCTGACAGATGATCCCGGCCACTGATGCCCAGAAAACCCATCTGGCTCCTACAAAGTTGAATCAGAAGTAAGGGGGGGAAGGGTGCTTTTCTGGCTTCAACTTTTCTGAGAAAAATTAAGGGAGGAATTTTTAATTGAGGACTTCCTTTTTCTGTGGAAGCAAGAAATTGGCTGCAGAAGGTTGTCTGTTGTTACCTTTCAGAGGGTGCTAACACGCTGCTTGCTATAGTTGCATGACTGGTGTAACAGCATTTTTAAACTGATGTTACCTGGTACACATTGAAAAATCTTGTCTTGCAACATAATTAGATAACAAACAATCGCAAAATCAGATTAAGGGTGGCTTCTGTGTTTTACACTTAATGGGAATGTTGAATAAACTTAATGTATTTTCCTAAACTACTTTAAAATCTCTAGAAATAAAACTAAAAGGACCTTGAGAGAATAAAGTTCCCCATTCATTGGTCTAAGAAAGAATTGTAGTGGCAAGAATTGGAGAAGTTGTGGGTACGGCTTCTCTGATAATCTATGATCACCTCCTACAAAGGGGATTCTGAAACTCTTTGTTGACTATGAGCTTTAGTGTTAATGGTCTAGGGTTAATACAAAAAAACACATAGGATCATCAGGAAAAATTCAAGATTCTGCTCTGTTCCTGGCTTTTACCACCCAGCTGAGCTTTATCCCAAAGGAGGAGAGTTTTCATCCAGCCTTCTCAGGTTTAAGGTATTGTAATGAGCTGCAGTTCACAGGGAGACATTCAAAGAGCATTATAGGTGAGGGTGGCCATTTAAAAAGGCTCTCTTCTCCCATAGAGCTAAAGGAGACCCTTCAGAAGACATGTGAAAGGGGGAACCTAGGACAGCTCTACCACTGACAGTAGGGGAGGTTTGATTTTTCTTCATTCTCTTTAAACAGGTACATATAATTTGGTTGTATTTCAAATGGGAGTTTGAATTGGGTTTGGGGAGGGTGTAAACTGAACAGATATTTCAACCTGCTTTGGTTTTGGCTGATTTGGACTTCCCTTGCTTAGGAATCACCTTCATTGTCTCTGGTTAGCCCATGAGAGAGGTGAAGAGGATTCAAGGCAAAAGTCTACTCATAGTAAGATGGTAAGTTTGCTTTTTCTGGGCACATCTTTCTATCAGGAGCCCTACAGAGAGGAGTGGCGAATTCTCAATTATTTTAATCTTGGTTCTAATGTCATTTTAAATTCACTTTCATATACCCAATCTTAATGTTCTTGGACTTAATTGCTAGGTACTCCCATGTCTTTGTAACTTGCACTGCTGACATACTGACTTTTCTTACCCTTGTTGATCTTATCCTAGTAACTCTAATTCAGTCCAAGTCCTGTTTTGCTATAATTAATTTGGTAAAAATAAAATAGTTGGAGTAATTTCTAAGGGCCTTTGCCCATAAATATCTGTGATTTTAAAACAGTCCTGATTTAATACTTGATTTGAGTACCTTTTGGTCAGGTAGGCTATTCAGTGCTGTTAAATAAGCCATGCTGTGTTAAACTACGCTCATGACTCCAATTGA
>NW_028077612.1:0-786 GCF_014824575.4 Sturnira hondurensis | reverse complement strand
TGCCAATGGCCCCTAGGAAGGGGATGGACAAATATCATCTCTGCTTAAGAATTACAGATATGCGCACACACAGCACACACACACACACACACGTATATTATGTGTATATGTGTGTATAAATGTGTGCCTATATACAGGTGTGCCCCCACACATATATGTGAGACTTATGCACGTGTATGCAGATACATATCAGTTAGTGGGTGATACATTCTGTGGGGAACTATGAGCTTAAGTGCAGCAAAGAGACTGGGGACATGATATTATATAAAATATTTAGGGAAGTCCTCACTAAAAGGTGACAATTGTGTAGAGAAATGAAGGAAATGTGGGTGGTAGCCCTCCTGGTATCTGAGTCAAGAGCGTTCCAACGGGCAAGAACAATAGGTAGACAGACCACCAGAGCAGGAGAATTATAAAAAGCCCCAAGTGTTGGGCTGAAAAGAAGGGCTCGAGAAGTTGTTGGATCTTCACCATTAGTACGATCATCATCACCATCACCACCACCATCTTCACCATCACCAGCATCACCATCTTCACTAGCATCAGCTTCACCGCCATCATCACCACCATCACCGACATCATCTTCACCACTATCACCACCATCATCCCGTCATCACGATCATCTTTACCATCATCACCATCTTCACCAGCATCACCATCTTCACCAGCATCACCACCATCATCACCTGTCATCACCATCGTCTTCACCATCACCACCATTCACCATCATCTTTACCATCACCATTATCACCATCGTCACCATCACTATCATCGTCACTATGACCA
>NW_028077611.1:0-905 GCF_014824575.4 Sturnira hondurensis | reverse complement strand
CGGCAGGGCTGGGAAGAGTTCCAGAACTTGACAGGGGGGTGCCCCAGGGGCACTGAGGTGCAAGGGGCTCAGAGGCCTGGCTGCCCTGCCCAGGTGCCTGCCAGGGCTGAGATCAAGGAGCACTTGGGCAAAAAGAGGAAGCGGTTCTTGGAAAGGAAGAGATGCAAAGCCACCTTCACCCAGCCCTTCCTGAATCCATGTCTGCTCCAGTCGGCCAGGCCTTCCATCACTCTCCACTCAGTTGTCACACCCATCTTGAGCCTCCTCCAGTTCCTCCCTCAGGATCAAGTTCAGGAGCCACAGGAGGTTCAGAGGGGCCCTCCTGGTGGCCACTAGCTGCAGTAGACGTCTGCTGTGTCCTCCACACTGGCCTTTCTCCCGAGACTGCTTAAATCCAGCGCTAAACACCAGGTCAGCTTCTGTAGTGCTGGGATGGGACTTGTTTTCTCACTGGCCCCAGGCTGCTCAGGGCACAACCTCTGTGCTTCCTGCTGCTCAGCACCTGGCCACCAGGGTTACAATTCTGGTGATGCTGTCTTCATCCCGTCCACTTCCCGAGGTTGAGGGAATGACTGAGCGCACCCTTCTGTGCAAAGCAGGCCTAAGAGTCCTGTGTACAGGGTTCCTGGGGGCTCACACATACCACTAGAAGGGCTTGGCTGGAATGAAACCGTCTATGTGGTAGGGGCGGTATCCCACTTGACAGAAGAGCAGACAGGTTGACATGAAGAACTAACAAGAATGAGAAAAAGAAACAATAAAATCACTTTAATTTGCTACTTTTCATTTGAAAGGTCATTCCAGTATCGCCTGCAAAATACTTCAACAAGGAAAGATGCCATGGGATGGCCTGTGCTGAGAACTGCTCAGGAACATCAACCATGTGGTGCGGTGGTGGGTGGACT
>NW_028077610.1:0-563 GCF_014824575.4 Sturnira hondurensis | reverse complement strand
CCTCACAGGACAGCTGCTAGAAGAGGGACCGTCCCATCTGGGAGGGGAGGGTAAGTGGATCCCTAAGGCGGGATCCTAAGGGGTGGGTAGGAGATGCCAGCCCACGCGGACTACAGCAAGGAGACACTGTGGGCCGCACCCTAACTGCAGCAGACGCCCAGGTGGGCACCCCAGCTCCCCCGTGTGACAGCTGTATGGCCCTGGGCAAAGGACGGGACCGCTGTGTGCCTCGGTGTCCCCATCTGTAGCGCAGGGGGGGAAGCAACCGCTCCCCTGACTGGCCTGCGGTGCACGCTGGTGCTTCGGCACCGCGGACGGACAGAGCGTCCAGCACACAGCAGGTGCCTGGCTGTCGGCACAACCACACCACCACAGTCCCCCGCCGAGCTCCCCTTTGTGGAGACCTCTCCCGCTGACGGGGACGCTTGGGGCGCAGTCCATCTGGGACAAAGCCCGTCCACACCCCGTGACGCAGTTCTTCCACAGAGACTCTCCTGCGCCTCCGTCTCACGGGCAACCTAAGCAGCACGTGAGCTGTAACACGCGGGACACCCCCCCCCCCC
>NW_028077609.1:0-3808 GCF_014824575.4 Sturnira hondurensis | reverse complement strand
GTAGGCTCATCAAGAAAAGAAGAGAGAGGACCCAAATAAACACAATAAGAAACGAAAGAGGAGAAATTACAACTGATACCACAGGAATAGAAGGGATTGTAAAAAATTACTATGAAGAACTTTATGCCAAGAAATTTGAAAACGTAGGTGAAATGTACAAATTTGTAGAAAAATATAATCTTCCAAAATTCAATGAAAAAAGAAGCAGAAAACCTGACCACGGCAATAAGAGCAGATGAAACTGTAGAAGTAATAAAAAAACTCCCATCATAAAAAAGGCCTGGACCATATGGTTTCACAGGAGTATTCTACAAATCTTTTAAGGAAGAGCTAACCTGTATTCTTCACAGACTATTCCAAAAAATCCAAAATGATGAAAAACTCCCCAACTTTTTTTATGAAGCCAGCATCATCCTAATTGCAAAGCCAGATAGAGACACAACAAACAAAGAAAACCACAGGCCAGTATCGCTGATGAACATAGATGCTAAAATCCTCAATAAAATATTGGCAAATCAAATCTGACAGTACATCAAAAAGATCATACACCACAACCAAGTAGGATTCATCTCAGGGATGCAAGGATGGTTCAATATTCATAAATCAGTAAATGTAGTACATCACATAAACAAAAGCAAAGATAAAAGCCACATAATCATATCAATAGATGCGGAAAAAACTTTTGATAAGGTACAACACCCATTTGCGATAAAGGTACTCAGAAAAATGGGAATAGATGGAGCATTCCTCAATATAATCAAGACCATATATAAAAGACCTACAGCCAACATCATAATCAATGGCAAAAACTAAAAGCTTTTCCACTAAGATCAGGAACAAGACAAGGTTGCCCTCTTTCACCAGTTCTATTCTATATAGTATTGGAAGTTCTAGCTACAGTGATCAGACAAGAAAAGCAAATAAAAGGCAACCAAATTGGAAAGGAGGATACAAAACTGTCATTGTTTGCAGATGACATGATAGTGTACATGGAAAATCCTATAGCCTCTATCCAAAAACTGCTCACAATGATAAATGAAGTTGGCAAAACAGTGGGATACAAAGTCAATATCTAGAAATCAAAGGTATTTTTGTATACCAACAATGAAAGAGCAAAGCAGAAATCAAGAAAAAAATCCCATTTGAGAGACAAGGGGAAGATGGCGGCCAAGTGTGACAAAGGATTTTGCTTCCCTCCACGCGCCGGAGAAAAACCAGGCTGATCTGTGGAGGATCACAGCAGATAGCCATCAGGGACCCATCATATAGGAAGGCAGGACTCCAGAAAGTGTAGCGGATACTGAATGACCAGAGGTTGAGGAGAGCAGACTACCGCAGATCAACAAGGTAGGAGGGAACAGCACAGAGTCTGCAGGTCCACCACCAGGCCGAGCCCGGGCCCTGGTCGGGCCTTCCTGGTCTCCGAGAGCCGAGGGCAGGCAACAACGACCCTGGGAGAGAACTAGTCACTGGTACCCTCCCTATCTGGCAGGGCATAGATTGGAAAACACCAGGAGAAATCGGTTTCCCTCTTGTGGCAGAGAGAGGAGTGGGCATTGGGACACAAACCAGAGAGCTCTGATAACCCATGGAGTCATGCTGCAGTTGCTGGCTTGGTAGAACTGAGAGCCACCCATGCGTTGCCTGTAGCGCAGGGTCAGAGCCTGGTCTGCCACAGACTCTGTGAGTCTTGGACTACTGGCAAGGCCCCTGGAAGAGAGCCAGCCTTCAGCTCCATCCCTACCCATCCAGGCGCAAACTGAGAGGCACTGGGAGTCAGGCTATGGCTTTCAGCTTGGAGAACTGAGAGTTGCCCATGCGTTCTTTGTAGTGTGGACCCTGAGATGGCTCTCCCACAGTCTCCGGGAGCCTTGGGGTGCTAGCAAGGCCCTGGAAGAGAGCCAGCCATCAGCTCCCTCCCTTCCCAGCTGGGCTCAGACTGAAAAACTCGGGAGTCAGGCCGTGGCTGCCAGCTTGGAAGAACTGTTAGTTTCCCTGTGTGTTGAGCCACAGTACTGGGAAAGGTCCGCGCTCAAGCCTGTGAGACCAGGAAAGCCTGGTTGGGAGCGTGTGCCCTCATGCCAAGCCAGGGCTGGGAAGCCTGGGAAAAAATATGTTCTTAGAGGGGCTCGGGAGAGAAGTGCCAGTCTAGATCTTAGGAGGGCACTGGCAAGACCAGTTGAGTTGACCGAGATGTGAGAAAGGCCTCACTAATAGCCCGTCAGAATGCTGCAGCTAGTGAGACCAGAAGAAAAGGTTTGACCAGCTGGAAACCAACAAGAGGAGTAGGTGGAAGCAGAGAACACCAAGATACCTGCAGGAGAATACACCACGGAATTTCACAGGTATCCTAACACAGGAGTTCACACCATAAACCCAGGGAACCAGAGCAGATCAATTTAAGAAGCTGAGGCGAAGAAGAAGACATCACAAACAACGGGAAGACAAGGAAACAATCCCCAAGTGAAAGAAAAGGAGGAAGTCTCAGAAAGAATGTTAGATGAAATGGAGGCAAGTCAACTCTCAGATATTGAATTCAAAGCACTTGTGAGGAGGAAATTCAAAGAGCTTACAACAAGCTACCAGAAACTACAGTGGAGCTACAATGAACTCTCTGCAAAATATACCAACATGAAAAAGAAAATAAAAACCATCAGCAAAGGCCAAGTGGAAATGAGGAATACAATTTCTGAACTGAAGAGCACAGTAGAAGGTATGAAGAATAGGATCAATGAGGCAGAAGACCGCATAAGCGAGATCAAAGACAGGGTAGAAAGAATCTCCCAGACTAACCTAGTGATGAAAAAGAGATTCAGAAAAAATGAGGAGAGTTTAAGAGAAATACAAGACAATATGAAATGTAATAATATCCAAATAATAGAAATACTAGAAGGAGAAGAACAAGGGATAGAAAACCTACTTGAAAGAGTAATAATGGAATATTTTCCTAAGCTGCAGACAGATAAAGTTACACAAGTCCAGGAATCACAGAAAGTCCCAATCAGGTGAAATCCAAAGAGGCCCACTGCAAGACACATCATCATTAAAATGGAAAAACTCCAAGACAAAGACAGAATTCTAAAGGCAGCAAGGGAGAAAAAGGTAGTAACATACAAGGGGGCCCCAATAAAGTTGGCTACTGACTTCTCAATGGAAACATTCCAAGCAAGAAGAGAATGGCAAGGAATATTTCAAGTAATGAGAAATAGAGGCCTACCAACCAAGGCTACATTACCCAGCAAGGCTCCCAATCAAGATAGAAGGCCAAATAAAGAGCTTCCAAGACAAACGAATTCTAAAAGAATATGCATCCACCAAACCAGCCCTACAAGAATTACTAAAAGGGCTGGTTTAAGGAAAGGAAGAACAGGAGAGAGGTGGAGAGGAACAGAGGTACATAAATGGCAATGAATAAGTACCTTTCAATAATAACCTTAAATGTAAATGGATTAAACGCACCAATTAAAAGACATAGAATAGCTGAATGGATAAGAAAGCATGACCCACACATAGGCTGCCTACAAGAGACCCACCTCAGGTCAAAAGACCACCACAGACTAAAAGTGAAAGGATGGAAACAAATTTTCCAAGCAAATGGATAAGAAAAAGAAGCTGGGGTAGCAATTCTCATATTAGACAAAATAGACTTCAGAAACAGGGCCATAAAGAGAGACCCAGAAGGTCACTTCATAGTACTGAACAGAAGAATCCACCAAGAAGATATTAACATCGTAAATATATATACACCCAGGATAGGAGCACCCAAATACATAAAGAAAATCCTAGAGGACCTCAAGAAAGATATTGA
>NW_028077608.1:0-1432 GCF_014824575.4 Sturnira hondurensis | reverse complement strand
GTACATATCCTTATGGTTGCCTTCCTTTTCAGAGGTCATTTTGTAGTATGAAGTTTTCAGTGAGGTTTCTCTGATGATTAATTCTATTTAAAACTCAGACCCTCATCTCCCTTCCATACCCTCCTGTACTCCATTTCTTCTTACTGCTTCAGTATTCTACAAAGAACTTATCACACTCTAATGCATCTTGTATTATACCTATATACATGTTGACCATTTGCCCTTTGATTTAGACTGTAAGCTGTGTTAGGGCAAGAATAGTTTCTATTTTGTTTACTGCTACATTTTCTAGGTCCATATTTGGCACAAACTAGATGCTCATGAAATATTTGCTGAGCGAATTCATATTAGATATCACACCTTCAAGATAACCATCCAGAATGAGGAAATCACTTATTTTTAAATTCTCCTAAAGTGTTCAGACATCTCTTTTTATTTTCATACATTATATATTATTCAAAATTAATTACTTGGGGTAAGTTCAGGGTTTCACTAGATTTGACACTCTGGTCTCTTTTTGAAAATTTCCATCTGTTTTCAAATATTACTTGTCCACCCACATTCACATTAATGCTTACACTGCCTCAAATGCTTCACCTGAATTTTCGGTGGCTGCCAAATGCCTCCTATGTCCTGTATTCACCCCCTCTCACCACATATGGCACTCTGTGGGATGCCCAGTTTCTTAGGGCTGTTGGTATAGAAGTAATAAACACTGTTTATCCTGGGAACAAACCAGCACGCTTTGGGTAATAAAAAGTGCCATTTAGTTAGAGGTCTTGACTAAGAGCCCGGCCATTGAATATAGGTAAACACCCTTTTCCTTGTGATTACTCCTTCCCTTTTGAAACTCAAAGAACATTGGGGTTTTAGATTAACATTTCATTTTTAATTAGTTAATTAATTTATTTAATATTTTAAATTCCTGACTCAAGAATATATCCATTGATCTTAGAGGGAGAAACATCCATGTGAGAGAGAAAAATTGATTGCTTGCCTCCCATATCTGCCCTGACCAGGAATCAAACCTGCAACCTTTCGGTTTATGTGATGATACTCCAAACTAACTGAGCAACCTGGCCAGGGCTAAGTTCCTATTTTAAAAGTCTTTCATACCCATGTCCATACTGCAGGTTGGAGATGTGCAATACAAACCTCCCAAGATCTGCTTGTTACAGTTTTTACAGTTTGTCATTTTTGCAAGATTCATCCCTTAAAGAACACATTTTCTTCAGGAGCTTCTCCTGCAAAGGTACCACAAATCAATCAGACCTGGTGAGGAGGATACTATACCATTTAAACCTAATATAGGGGGAGCCTTCTGAATGAGAGATAAATCAGTGCCACTGAAAACAAAGGAATGATATATTTGTCAAATGTGGGAGTTCTTCGGGCTTATAAACCCCAGGATAGAGATTCTGAAAGGGACACC
>NW_028077607.1:0-507 GCF_014824575.4 Sturnira hondurensis | reverse complement strand
GAATTAGCTAGCTGAAGTTATTTTAAGTTGAATTTGAAGTCTCCCAAAAGAGGAAAAGTAAATATCTTTTTTGTGTTAATTTTAAACTATTTGCAGTGTCTGCCACAATCCCTGGGGCTGGAAACACTTTAAAAATATATATATCAGACTTAATGGGAGTGGTATACTCAAATGGAACATAATTGCTTAATATTTCTTACTGGCTAGTGATGTGTTTAAATACATTTAAACTTTTTTTGGTTTAAATTTTGTATATAATTTGATTCTTTGGGCTTATTGCAAAGAAGTAAATGTAAGTTATAAGTTCTTCCAAAGGTTTGGTGAGGCTGACTACATTTAAACATTTGCTGTCAGAAACAAGAGTAAGATTAGCTTAACCTATCAAATATAATTAATAATAATGTAATAATTTGAATTTGACTTGCTGATCTAAATCAAAGGGGAGAGCTGCTAATATAACTTTAACTCTGTAAGTATAATTATAGCATGATGTGTGGAAAAGTATAC
>NW_028077606.1:0-966 GCF_014824575.4 Sturnira hondurensis | reverse complement strand
GGCTGCTTCCTGTCTGGGGGATGAGTCAGAAGCAGTGTCCCAGTGGCTACTTCTTTTTATTCTAGGCTTCTGTCCCCCATCTCTCCCCAGGCATCTACAGCCCACTATGCCTTCACCATTGCTGTAACCCCAGTTAAGAGGCTACAAATGAAAATGTGTGTTCTGGCCTTTAAATGTCCCTTGGGACTTAAAATATCTGTTTCTGACAGAAGCAGCCCTACCAATTTTCACCCCTGGTTGCTTTTTGTCCACTTTTTGGGCCCTGGTGTGGTAGGGTGAGAATCCTAGCCTAGGGTTTAGACCCCAACCTTCTCCAGGGGATCTAACAAGCTGCTTAATTATCCTCTTGACAATGCTGCCAGGGAGCACCCAGACAGCACTCTTTAGTCTATACCCAACTCCTCATCAGAAAGGTTTTGCCAAAGCTACTACTGTATGTCCGACATTACATTGTTCTCTTTGGCTCTTGCTCATTTCTTTGTTCCAGGTGATTTCTCCAGAATTGAATTGTAATTCCATATTCGTTCTGGGAGGACATGAATGTGATTTCCACTCATTCCTCTGCCATCCTACTTCTGGAAACATGTTTTTAAGATCGCAGTCCCAGATATCTGCAGAGCAGTGAGGTCAACAGTCTTGCAGACTTTCTTCATTGATGGAGGTTGTTTGCCACACCAATGCAGCCTCTCAGGGCTGGTGGGCATGGTGTCATTCACTACATGTGGAAAATCAGCAGTCCAGCAAGGATCACTTAAGTGTGTATGAGTGCCTAGATACGTTTGCTAGGGCTGCCATAACATGGGATCTCAGAGGATGGTGTACAGAGCAGTCACTTAATTTTTCACAATTCCAGAGGAGAGGAGTTAGAAGTGAGGGTGTCAGCAGGGCTGGTTCCTTTTCAGAGGTTTCTTTCATGCTCCTCTATGGCCATCTTCTCACTCTTTGTCACATAGAATCCCTTCTGAG
>NW_028077605.1:0-1738 GCF_014824575.4 Sturnira hondurensis | reverse complement strand
TTATATCCCTTGCTCTAGGGGACATGTCAGTAAAAATATTGACAGTCTTTATTTTCTTTACTTCCCTTTTCCTCTCTCCTGCGATTGTAATCTTAGTGTCCTTTGATACTTAGCTTTTCCTCTCCATTCTGCCCCTGATCATTAATCTAGCAAATCCAGCTAATTCCTCTGTCACTACAAATACCTAGAGGCTGAGACCTGTCTCAGATAAGAGATAAGCAAGTCTGGTTCCTTTGACTCAAGGAAATGTTCCTGTACCAGATAGGGTAAGAAAAGCGTCTACCTCATAGAATTTTTGTAAAAATTAGCTGATTTAATATGTGTAAAACCCTTAGCATAGTTCCTGGTATGGAACTACTTTAAAAAACATAAAATATTAGTATTAGTATTCTTGAACTCATTAGATGATATTTTTAAGCATGCTAAATCTGTGCTTTCTATAGATTTGTCGTTTTCCATAAAATACATAATATTTTATTTTATGTACATAGGTGTTCATTACCTGTTGATTACCCAGGGTACAGACCTCCAAGTTCCCTTCTAACTCTAGAAATCATTTATGTAGAGATTCGTATGATAAGCAAATGAAAGTGCTTGATGAAAGTAATTTGAGATCAAACATAATGCAGAGCCATGTAACTCCCAATGTATACTTTCTCAGGAGCTAGCTGAGGCCATTTCAAATGAAAACATTTCAGCTGCCATCTTGTCTCTTTGGTGACATCTGTGCCTCTTCTCACGAAATTGTCACTTGTGGTCGGCCTCCTCTGGAGTGCGGTGAGGGTCCATGCTCTTGAGGCCCATCTCTTGCCTCCAGAAGTCTGAGCATCCATGCTTGTGCACAGGAGACATTGTACTGCATTTATATGTATCGCACGTGAAATGACACAAACAGATCATAATAAAAATGATGGAAAAATACAAATAATATAAAGAAGCACTATGTAGACATTTGAGTTTTTGAAAAAGGGCAGTTCTGCAACTAAAGGAATATGGTTAAAAATAGTTCTTCCTACACTGTTTCGTGCCTGGGCTTCGTGTGCTCTTTAGGGAATAGGACTTGCATGGAGCCCCAGCTGAGGGGATTTTGAAATGTAGTTTCCATGGGAACAGGCCCTGAAGTGACAGAACACCAGAGGAACTTTTCTTAGTTGTTCTGTCATCCAAACAAGGATCCTCCAAGGCTCAGAGGGGAAAGTCAGCTCCTGATGGAGCTCAGGCCTTCTTCACTTTCTGTGCCCCCAGGGACACTTGTCTTGTGAGGCTCAGTCCAGGTCTGTACTGACGATCTTGTTAATAGTGACTGGATGACAGAGGTGTGGAACAGAGTAGGGACTGGGATGGATCGTGATCGCCATGGCAGTGACAAATGTCTAAGTGTAAGATTTACAGTTTAGGCCTCTTGTTATTGAGCAGTGACCAAACTATATCCTTTTGTGGAGGCCTGGCAGGCACTGGGGTCGTGCAGATATCACCTGGCACTGATTCACACACACAGGACTGATGTAGGGGCTGTACTTAACTTGCCAAATATAGGGCAAGCAGTTGCCAACATGGCTCCGATTATAAACCCTCTTTATGATCACCCCAGAATATACCTGTCATCAACTGAGTATTCTGTGAAATTTCATAATTCAAAATCTGTTTTGGGGTTAGAGTTTTTGTCTTCATTTTTTAAATATGTCTGGAAGAAGGTCTGGAATGTGGATAATCTCAGCAGGTCTTTATCTGGACTGTT
>NW_028077604.1:0-1193 GCF_014824575.4 Sturnira hondurensis | reverse complement strand
AAAATGTTAATGCTTATTAAATCTGAATTGTGCATACATATATTTCTCAGACTTAATGGTACATGTTGAAATGTTTCTTTAAGAAAAGAAAGGTTGTGATTAACTGAACTTTACATAGCTCTGGATGAAGAATAGCTATGGATGGCAATAGGACATAAATGTGCTTTGTAAATAAGAAATGGCTTAATATCTAAATTTGGTATAGTTCAATATACTATATATTATATTATATATTTGACTAATTTAATATATTGATAAAACCACCACAAGGAATGCATATTGAGGTATATAGCAATATCACTTGGCTTGGTTTTCAAGACTCACACACATAGATAAAACTCATGAAGACCAGACCGTGAATGAGACAAAGGCAATGCGGAGCGGCACACCTGCCAGGCCTGCTGAAGAAGGTCCTCCAGTGCAAAGCCTACAGAGAGAGGACTAGAAGTAGGTCCATGGGTCCCCAGTGCCTCGCACCACTGGGACCGCTACAGTAATCTGACAGCACCTGATGGCAGACTCTGGAAGAAGGACTTGAATCCTGGACTATGGGGTTTTCAACTATAAGATTAGAAAGTTTAGCACCCCTGCCATGTGACCACAGGCTATCATGCAACAGCTCTGTGACTTGGCAGAAACCTGGCCTCAGCCCTACCCACCAGCTCAGCAGCAGGTGAGCACCAGCATGCATGCAAACAAAATCCAAGCCTTATGCTCAATATGCTGGTTGCATTCACTTGTAGCTGGTTTCCATGGAGCCTTGTGGGAGGACAATTTTTTTCCTGGGGCACCAACCCGCAGGGGAATTGTCTTCAATAAATTAAAGCTTTCCTCACAGATGTCAAAGAAATAGTTCTTTTCTCTCTAAATAACATTGATCTAGAAAAAGAGTGCATTCAGTAAATGATAAAAACAAATATAGAAAGCTGGCAGGGTAGACTCTAATGCATTAAAACATAAAAGAATTAGTACATAAGAGGCTATAAAATATAATGGGAAAAGCATTGGAGAATAAATCAGGAGATGTGAATTAGTTTTTATATTTTCACTGTTCATTTGAGTGAGGTTGGGCAATCCACTAACATTTCTGAATAAATAAATAACTAAATTTAATCTGGAAAGAAAATGATTGTTCATAAATTCTTTGCCTGTTGACAACTTATGTCTGTTGCTTAGAAGCCTGAATTATAAAT
>NW_028077603.1:0-585 GCF_014824575.4 Sturnira hondurensis | reverse complement strand
CCTCTGGCCCAGAGTGGGCTTTTCTTTCTATCCCAGTCATCCTCACCGACTTCTTGTTTTTTCTTAGCAACACCATCCACCCACCTTTGTGGCGACAAGTCTCTGAGTGACCCCTGCTCCCTCAGGGCCCCGTGTTACCTGGTTCAGGCCTCCTCCTCATGCTGTGGTCCTGCCTTCAAGCTTCACAGAATATTGATTTGGCTTACAGTCCCGATTTTTACTTACGGCAGATACTTATTTAAATAACCATCAACCATTGCTCACGTGATCTGTGTGCTAATATCCTATCTCTGAGCCTCAGTCTCCTCATCTGGATCCTGTCATCACAAACCCCAGTCCCCACAGAGGGTGGGGGTCCGTGGTGCTGGTTCACAGAGGGAGACTTCCATTTCCAGACCAGGTGAGGATGTGAGGGGCTGGGACATGAGAGGATCAAGGTGTCCAGGGTCAAGGGCAGAATTGCAGAACCCATTCGAGACCATGTCTGCTCTGAATACCAAGCCCAGCTACTCACAACAGCTCTAAAGTATGTTGGTCAGACACGTGCAGGAAAGAGAAATGAAAGTTCCCAAATGGAGAAGGAAC
>NW_028077602.1:0-605 GCF_014824575.4 Sturnira hondurensis | reverse complement strand
AGTAGCAGAGAGGAACTGTGTGTCCCACTTATCTCAGGCTCCACGTGGGAGATTGACTCATGCTGTGAGCAGCTGAGTGGCTGATTTGAACCTGGAATCTCACAGAAGACCTGGGCTATAGGCTGGGAAACTGTGAATAGTGCGATGCAAACCTGGCCCCCACCCTTTAAGAACCAAAGGAAGGGAGAAAAGCAAAGCCCAGCCTCCTCTTTTTGTGGCATCTAGGAAGACCAGCAGAACTAGCTGAACAGGTTTAAAGTCAGCAGGAGGTTAATTATTATCTTTATTTTTCCTTTTCTATTTGGATTCTCTGTCTTCCTGCCTCCCCTTTTTTTCCCTATTTCTCTTCTTCCAAGTGAGACAATAAGAGGAGGAGGTACAAAGGGGCCAGATGAAACTGGAAAAGTCATTGGCATTTAGGCTGCCTGTTACTACCAAACCTAATAAGCAATGATAGCGATTGAATCTTTATAGGTGCTTTATTCAGATGGCGGGCAATCTGAGAAGATGGTGGGTTAATACTCCAACAGACCATCTTCCCCTTCCTTTCCATGCCAGACTTTCTATAACAGGGAATAAACAAGGTGCAGTGAGGGCTTTGAAAT
>NW_028077601.1:0-737 GCF_014824575.4 Sturnira hondurensis | reverse complement strand
CATTTTTAAACAGCACTGTGGGAGGCCTCTAGTTGTTTCCAAGATGCTACCTTGGAAGCAGGGCTGCTGAAGCGCGGCGGCCCGCTGGGTACGGGCGTGGGCCATGGCGTGCTGGCTCGTTTCTCCTTTGAATCACCAGCGCCCACAGCGGTGGAGAGAGAGAAGAAACCTACTATGTGCCAGGCACTTGTTCTCATTCATCCTTTGCGTAGTCTTCTTAATAACCATGGGCCAACCACTGACACTAGAGGCCACGTTCCTTCCATTCTAACATGTGAAGAACCGTCAGGTTGTTCTCTCTCGGGAGCCTCCTCTGGGCTGAGCAGAGCAGAGAGGCCATCGCTGTGAGAGGAGGAAGAAGGAAACTGCCACACGGGACTGTGACCAGGAAGGGGAGGAGAGGAGTGAGAAAGGCAGAAGTACAGGAAAGATGGAGATGGTGGCTGTTGGCAGCCAGGCTGGTGACTGATCATCCCTGTAGCCACAGTGGCAAGCACGGTGCCGACAGTGAAACTATGAGGCTGGTGGTGACAGGCGTGATGGGAGGTTCTCTGATAGAAAGCAGGACCTGCTTTCTCATCAGTGTATCAGGATGATCCCCTAAGCCAGAAGAGTGGGGATGCAGCAGAAATAAGGTGGGTTCAAAGCTGGGGACAGTCAGGTGACAGTGGTGAGAGGAGGCGACAATAGGAGTGTTGTTTTTTTTTGGCAGAGAAGAGAGTCAGACACACACACAC
>NW_028077600.1:0-2787 GCF_014824575.4 Sturnira hondurensis | reverse complement strand
GAGGGCAGGTCAGGGAATGGAGGGTTGGTGGAAGTGTACGTGGTGGCCTTAGGTAGGGTTTTGGTTTTCCCCTGTAATGAAGTGGAGGGCAATGGCTGGAAATCCGGCAGCTCAGAGATTCAGAAGTCCAGTGGGAGTCAGAGTAGGACTAAGGGGATGTGGTGGAGAAGGAGGACTTGGAGGACAGGCAGGGAGACCAAAGATGGAATGGCGAGCTGAGGCCGTGGGGCAGAAGGTAATGGCATGGGGGAAGAAGTGGGTGTGGAGGAGGCTCAGGGAGAAGGACCTGGGAGGAGGAGGGAAGTGCAATGTGTGAAAACAATGAAGGGGGAGCTGGTAGGCGAAGAGGAGGTTGTGCCCAAGCTGAGGGCGTTAAGGAAGAAGTTAGCACTGGATGTATAACTGGTGCTGGCATGGGGAGGATCTTTGGAGAAGTGTCAGCAGAGGAATAGGTGTGGGGCGGACACTGAGGCCTTTTGCAGGGATCTGGAGGCAGAAAGTAAGCAGGACGGTGTAGATAAAATGAGAATTCGTGCAGGAGGGTAGCCGAAGGTTCAGTAGGGGACACAGAGCAGGGAGCAGCGGGAGCTTAGGGGCTGGGGGAAGACGCGGCAGCAATGGGGAAGATTTTACAGGAGCTGGTGTTGTGCACGAAGGAGAAGGTGGTGGCTGAAGACCACCTGGTAGAGGAAGAGGAGACTGAGGCCCAGCGGGGACCTTAGAGGGCTGAGCTCTGCGTGGAGGTGCAGGGACCAGAGGGCGGATCCGTGGCAGTGGGGCCCTTTGTACTGAAGGGCATGAGTTCCTGCAGGTGGCACAGATTGTGGGGTAGGCTGAAGTGTTGGTGGCGACGGAGCATCTGTTGTGGAACCTGCAGTTGTGGAGGGGGGAGGTGGGGACAGAAGAGCCATTGTTGGAGGGGGTGGCGCTTCTGTTGGAGTAGGGAACCCAGCAGGAGCAGCGGTGGGAAGTGTGGGGCCTGAAAGTGGGAGTGGGATTAGGGTGGACAATTTTCAAGAGACAGAAGTGAGAAGGCCAGAGGGGGTAGAGGCTGAAGCCTCCCTGCTTGTTGAAGGACTGGGGCAACATGTCCTCCTGCGAAGGGAGAGAAGGGAGAGGTAGAATCACCATGAGGAGAGGATGCAGGGGCAATTGGTTGCTGGGGAGGAGTTTGTGTGGGAGAGAAAGTAACACACACAGGAAGGTCAGGGGGCGCAGGGAAGCGGAGGGTGAGTCCCAGGCCAAAGCAAAGGAGCAAGGCCAGGGGTCGGTGAAAGGGACGCAGGCAGGGCCTCTGCCCACTGGGCCCTGCAACTGGTCGCCACTGGGGGCTCCAGAGGTGAAACAGTTGGAGGTGGAGCCGGTGCATGAGAAGCCTGCAGAAGCCCTGCCCAGGGCCTTCTCTAGGCTCCAGGGCAGGGCTTGTTAGGGGCAAAAGCCCCACCCCAGACTCAGAGGCACCATGAGTCAGTGTGTGCCTGCATTCTGGGTGGAAGATGTGTCCTGGGTGCCACAATGCGGGAATCACAGAGTCCCTGGATAGGGCAGGAGTAAAGAGCTACCAGCAGGCATAGTTTGGATAAATATTGACATTTCCCAGAAAATCTCAGGAGCTCAGACATGGTGAAGAACACCTCGAGGTGGAGACCTCAGCCAGAAACAGACATCTGGGGACATGCCCCACCTTCACGACAACAGTGCAAGCGAGACTGAGAGACACAACAAGGTCCGTAGGGCACAGGTCCTTCTGCGAGTAATGGTGCAGGAGAGGGGCTTGAAGTTCCACATGCTGGGTCAGAGCCAGGAGTGTGTGCTACAGCTACAGATGGGGGAGCATGAGCCACACACGGAGGCTGGGGGTGAAAGGGTCCTGTCTGTGTTTGTGTGCCTACCATGGGAGCAAAGAGGAGCCACCGTGGACCTCTTTGCCCTTCGAGGACAAGGGATTGGCCCAGGGGAAACAGAGGCGATGCGATGCCAGGCTGTTCCCCAGACACACTCTGGCTCCTGGCCGCTCCCTGCCCAGGACCCAGGCTGCAGACTCCTTGAGCTGGAGTATTTTGTCAAGCACTTAGAGCTGTCCACCGTGATCAGGGACTGAGAGGAAAACACGCTGAATGTTCACCATCCATCTGAAGGTGAGGCTGAGTCTAGTGAGGCGGGGAGGGAGGGAGCTTCAGGGGATCACCTATGCCCAGAAAGAGGAAAGGGCGGGCACCCTGGAGTGGGATTACTCCCTCCCCCTCCACTCTTCCCTGAAGGTGGATAAAGGCGGTGATCAGGGCCAGCTGGTGCTGTTGTTTCCAAGTAAGCCCTGCTTCTTCAATGATGTGGCTGTGAAGGACTATCTCAGTAGCCTCCCTGTACACGCAGGTTCCCTGCATGGGTGGCAGAAGCTAGTGGGTTGAACGTGAAAGCTGGTGGCCCTCTTTTCAACTGCCCCTCATCCCGCAGGTCCTAGGGTGTCCTCCTGCCCTCCCACTCTGTGGAAGAAGCATGAGGAACCAGAAGCCTACAGCTGCACGCCCCACACCAGCAGTCTCTAACCATAGCTTGGTTCTCTAATCACAGCTCGGCAGGATGCTGGCAGGATTGTGGAGGTGAGGCCATCCTGGCTGTGCCCAGAAGATCCCTGGTGCATTACCCAGCAGTCAGGGATTTGGATCAGGGCTCCTCCCCTCCTCCCCTTTCCTGTTTCCTCTACCTGAGCATCTGTAGTGGCCTGTGCCCCAATACTCTGAAGTCCTAGGCGAGGAAGTGGGCAGCAGGAGCATCGGAGGAGAAAGG
>NW_028077599.1:0-729 GCF_014824575.4 Sturnira hondurensis | reverse complement strand
AGTTCTTCCATAAAAGCTTTGTAGAATTCTCCTGTGAAACCATCTGGTCCAGAGCTTTTGTGCGATGGGAGTTTTTTGATTACTTCTTCAATTTCCGCTGCTGTTATTGACCTGTTCAGGTTTTCTGCTTCTTTTTCATTGAGATTTGGAAGATTATATTTTTCTAGAAATTTGTCCATTTTACCTAGGTTTTCAAATTTCTTCGCATACAGCTCTGCATAGTAATTCCTTACAATCTCTTCTATTTCTATGGTATCAGTTGTAATCTCTCCGCTTTCATTTCTGATTATGTTTATTTGGGTCCTCTCTCTTTTTTTCTTGATGAGCCTACTTAAAGGTTTATCTATTTTGTTTATCTTTTCAAAAAACCAACTCCTGGATTCATTGATCTTTAGAATTGTGCTTTTAGTCTCTATGTCATTGAATTCAGCTCTGATCTTGGTTATTTCCTTCCTTTTACTTGCTCTGGGCTGTCTCTGTTGTTGTTCCTCAAGTTCTTGTAAGCATAGGGTTAGGTTGTTTGTTTGAAATGTTCCTATTTTCTTTAGGTAAGCCTGTATTGCTATGAACTTCCCTCTCAGGACTGCCTTAGCCGTGTCCCATAAGTTTTGGGTTGTGGTGAGTTCATTTTCATTAGTTTCAAGGAGTTTTTTGATTTCCTCCTAATTTCAATCTTAACCCATTCATTGTTTAATAGCATACCATTCAATCTCCATGATTTTGTGTGTT
>NW_028077598.1:0-631 GCF_014824575.4 Sturnira hondurensis | reverse complement strand
CACTTTTCCCCCTCCCCATTACCTGCTTTTAGTTCATGTCCATGTGTCAGAAATTTTGTAGCTTCTACAGTGCCCATACTATTCTTGTTCTCCCACTGTCTATTTTCTACGTACCATCTATGCTACTTATTCTCTGTACCTTCTCCTCCTCCCACTCTCTTGTTGCTAACCCTCCGTGTGATCTTCATTTGTATGTTTCTGCTTCTGATCTAGCTGTCTGCTCATTTTCCTTTTGTTTCAGGTATGGTTGTTAATAACTCTGAGTTTGCTGTCTTTTCACTTTCCATATTTTTTATCTTCTTTTTCTTTGATAAGTGCCTTTAACATTTTATATAATGAGGATTTGGTGATGATGAACTCTTTGAAATTGTCCTTATCTGAAAAGCACTTTATCTGCCCTTCCATTCTAAAAGAAAGCTTTGCTGGATAGGGCAATCTTGGAATCAGGTTCTTGCCTTTCATGATTTGGAATACTTCTTTCCAGCCCCTTCTTACCTGCAAGGTCCCTTTTGAGAAAGCAGCTAAGAGTCTGATGGGAACTCCTCTGTAATTGACACCCCCACCTATCTATTGCTGCTTATAAAACGCTTTCCTTCATTTTAATCTTGGCTAATGTAATTATAATGTGCCT
>NW_028077597.1:0-784 GCF_014824575.4 Sturnira hondurensis | reverse complement strand
CAGAGTAAAATCAAAAGCAGCAGCGGCGGGACCAGCAGCCATTGGCCAGCACGTAAAGACCTCGGAGCTGCTGCTGCCACAGCTTCCAGGGCCCAGAGGCTTCTGTCTATGGCCAGCGTCCGGGCGTCTGCTACAGAGGACTCATCGGGAGCTCAGCATCTGTGAGTAAAGACAAAAGTGGCAGCGGCAGGGCCAGCTGCCCTCGGCCAGCCCGAAACACCTAGGAGCTGCCGCTGCTGCTTCATTAGGGGTGTGGAGGCTTCCATCTGTGACCAGTGCCATGGAGGACTCATAGGGAGCCCAGCACTCAGTGGAGCATTGGCTGGCTACGGGGTCCTTGGAAGAGCTGGCTCCCTCCCTCACCATCTTGGCAGGGCTAGGTGGCAGAGACCTGTCTGCCTAGGTGAGCAGGGAGGGTGGCAAGGACAGGGGACCATGTTCAGTTGTGATCTCTGTGGTCGCCAGCCCACCAGCCTGCCAGCCCAGGAAATTTGAGAGGACCATTGTCCTAACCAGTCAGGTTGGGGATTGGGCTGGGCTGAGAGGCACACTTTCTGGAGAAATTTTTACTGGAAAGTAGACTGAGGTGTTCTCCTGTGAAGTCAGCTTGACTTGCTTCTCACCCAGCCACAGGACTGGGTAGGACCAGTACCAGATCCTGTGGGACCCAGGCAGCCTGTCGAGTGGGCAGGCGCCCGCACCCCAGTCTGGTAGCCTGGCTGGTGGGCGGGTGTGCGCCTGGGCCTACAACCCAGCCCACAGAGGGGTTCTGCCGAAACCAGGA
>NW_028077596.1:0-1951 GCF_014824575.4 Sturnira hondurensis | reverse complement strand
CGGTGGAGAAGAATACGGGGATAAGTGGCAGGCTTCTGGATGAATTTCAAAATAGAGCAAACCCAACAGGATATACTCAAGGCTAAGGAAGAATGTGGGAGAAAAAGGGAGTCAAGATCCACAATGAGGCTTTTGACATGGGCTATGAGAAAAATGCAGTTGCCATTTACGGGGGTCAAGGTGAGGGGATAGTTGGAAAAGATGGCTTGAATTCAAAAGGTCCACTGTGCATCTTTTGTATTGGAGATGCCTGTGGGATACATGCTAGCCATCAAATTCAGGTAGTAGCCCCTCTCCCAGTTAAAGAGAGAACACTTGGCAATTTTATCATCACTTACAGTCCGGGTACCCCAGGCAAAGCTCACAGCCTCATGTGAAGCAACACTGCTCTCCTTCAATTAGGATCATATATGGCCATAAGTGATCTTCCCCCCTCCCCTGTGGACTCAGGGGCAATTATTGTCAACATCAGAAAGGTATAGGCTTAGTATTGATTTCCAAAGCAGAATCTCTGTACAGGATCTCCAAATAGCCCCCTTTAAATAGAAATAACAAAAACTAGTCTTCCCCAAAGGTGAGTCTTATTGCATATCATAATGGTCAACCCAAAATTTCTAGTAGATTTGGAATGCCAACTTGTTCTGATTCCCAGTCATCATGGATTAAACACATTGAAGGCTAGTATTAGTGTCCTGCTAGTGCTGTGACAAATCACCACAAACTTTGGGGCTTACAACAACAGAAATTTATTCTCTCATGGTTCTAGAGACCGGAAGGTTGAAACTCAGTTTTACCAGGCTGAAGCCAAGGGGCCAAACTTCCTCTGCACACTTCAGGGGAGACTCTGCTCCACCCCACTTCCAGCGTCCAGTGGCTGTTGACATTCCTTGCTTCATGGCCACATATCTCCAGTCTTCAAGGACAGCAACTCGGAGTCCTTCTCTTCGCTCCATATTCACATCTCCTTCTCTTTTCTCTGTGTATGTTGTATCAAGCCTTCTTCTGCCTCCTTGTAAGTATACATGTGATTACATCTAGGGCCCACCTGGATAATCCCTGATACTCTCCCTATCTCAAATCCTCAATTTAATCACATATTCAAAGATGATGCTCTATAAGGCAATATTCACAATTCCAAGGATTAGAATCTGATCACTCTGAATCCCCTTACTCAGCCTACCACTAGTCCCAACACATTGGATTGCTTTGCTTAATGATGAAGAAGAATAGGGAGGAGAAGGAGAAGAATGAAAAGGGGGAAGGGGAAGGGGAAGGGGAAAAGGAAGAGGAAGAAGAGAAAGAAGGTTCACTGGTTGCACAAGTGGCAGTGAGCCGCTGTTAGTTCCTGGCCCCAAGGATGGACCAAGGAAGCAGACAGGCCTCTGGCCCTCAGGAGGTTTGAGCCATAATCATCTCATCTCAGAAACAAATGCCAATGGTGGCAGGAAATGCAAAGTTCACAGCTCTAAATCGGGGTCAGGGTAGGAGAGCAGCTAACCTAGGAGAGACAGGTTTGAGAAAGCATTCCCGAGGAAGCGTATTTCAGTTAATATTTGAAGGATAAATAGGGTTAACTGAGTAAAAAGAGGAGGAGTGTGCAAGGCAGAGGAGAGAGACTATAGAAGGAGCCCATAACCAGAGGAAACAATAGAGGTAAAAAAAAAAAAAAAAGGAGAGGGAAGGGTGAGGCAGGAGCAGTGTGAACCAGGAGTGCAGATACAGCCCCTCCCAGGCCTTGATAAGGAACTGGATCTCTTAGGTTAAGGCAAAGTCTTGGAAGTACCATCAAATTCAGGTTTGCAAAGATCACTTTGATGGGTGATGCAGATCAGGGTGGGTGTGAGCACACTAGCTATTTTATTTTCATTTTAACGCCTTAGAACTAACATGTCAGACCATCCATTTCAAAAGACCTGTTTGTTGGGCCCTGTCAGACCCCAAGCCCTGCCAT
>NW_028077595.1:0-897 GCF_014824575.4 Sturnira hondurensis | reverse complement strand
TGGCTGTTAGCTTAGGGAGACTGCAGGATGCTGTCTTAGCAAAATGTGGGACAGGAGGGTGAATTATTCCTCCGGTCTTGCTGTTGGATCACATGCCTGCTGGGACACCAGTCCCTTTGGCAAACGGAGGTGGCCACTCCTAGACCTTGCCATTGTCTGGCTGCTGCTGGGAAGCCCATTCCTGGCTCACGGTGACTCTACAGAAGTGATGGGTGAAGCTGGAGCACACCAAGCCTGAAGCCAGCCCTCAGCTCTGCTTATCTGTGTGATCCCCCTGTGTCACATGAGCCGTAAGTGATACAGTGCTTCATGCTTTGGTGGCCCCTGATTGGAAGTATAGCTTTTCCCCGGGGGTGGGAGGGGGCGCTTTTCTCAGGTTCCCAGGTGAATATGGATGATCTGGAGAGGAAAATCCTGAGAACCGTCCTTCACTCCTAAGTGGCTGGACGGGTCTTAGGAGAGAAGCCACCCCTGGGGGTCCCAAATGAGCCCCCCAGCCTCTCCATCTTTATCAATTCACTCAACAAATATAGGGACAGCACACACCTGAGCAAGTGCCGGATGAGTGGGAGCCGGTGTCCCACTGTGCCCTCCACCCGGCTTTGCCCATTCCTCATGGCACCAATGGGCATTAACTTTGCGGTGGAGAACAGTGCACAGGGGGGACCGGAGGCTTGGAAGCCCACGGGGCGACGCTGGGGGCCCCCTTCTGGAAAGAGAATGGGGAGGGCAGAGGGCAGCCATGGGCACAGTGACGTCTCCCATACTGTCCACCCTGGACCAGCATCTGTGGGTCAAAGTCCAGGACATTCTCCCATGGAGCCTGGATGCACGCAGCATTTCCGGAGCCTCAGTTATTCCCACACGAACATCCCTTTTTGTTGCCATTCCAGCACA
>NW_028077594.1:0-946 GCF_014824575.4 Sturnira hondurensis | reverse complement strand
AAATGGGACAACTGTAATAGCACAATCAATAAAATATATTTGAAAAAAAAATCACTGTGAAGATTAAACAGCTCCCCCATTATCTCGCTATAAACAGTCCTGTAACTTCACATCCTGAAGCTTCGTGTGAGTTTTGACTTTGGAAGTTCTCAGTTCACAAACTGTTCTTATATGCACAGTAAACTCTTAATAAGTTTTTTTTATTGATTTGGTAG
Source organism: Sturnira hondurensis (assembly GCF_014824575.4). Taxonomy (NCBI): domain Eukaryota; kingdom Metazoa; phylum Chordata; class Mammalia; order Chiroptera; family Phyllostomidae; genus Sturnira; species Sturnira hondurensis. The sequence goes on along the minus strand of NW_028077594.1, from coordinate 731 downwards.
TTTAATTTGCTATTTCTGATTTTTTGACACCGTTAGTTAGAATATTCTTTCTCAAAGACTTTTTTATCCAAGTTTTGTCTTGCAGACTAATTATTGACAGATTAGACTCTGATCCTGTCTGTAAGAGATGCATCTGCAGGAAAATCATATTGACCCCTCCAATAAGAAGGAACTTGGATTTTCCCATTGCCTTCCCTCCTCCTTTCAGGGTACAGCTCAATTCTTATTGTACAGTCCCAAGGGGAGTCCACTCGGTTTTTAAAACAGTAAGGCCACTAAAAGGGCACAAGTTAAAAATTGGGACCAATCTGGATTGAACTCTATCTTTGCCATTAACTAATTTATAGACTTAACCAAACACATAATTTTGTAAAATTAATTTTTCTTATAATAAAACTGTATAAATATACACTCAGATATGTTATATTGTGTTACATTATACTTTTTATGTTATGTATTAAAGTTAGAAAAAACAATTAAGAATTAAACATGCTTATTTATATAATGCTCCTTTAACAAGTGTGGGGATGAGAAATAATGTTTAATAGAGTAAAAACTAATACAAAAATCAAAAGATGTGTTCTGTTTCTACAGAAAAACGTGTAAGACCATTTAGCTACTCCTTGTTACAGAAGAACACTGGTGTACTTGTTAGAATGTAAATACAATTCAATATACGTAGTCTATAAATTTCAAGTTAAAAACATGTAAAAACTATATTGCAACAAAGA
>NW_028077593.1:0-521 GCF_014824575.4 Sturnira hondurensis | reverse complement strand
AACATTCTAGACTCCTGGACAGCAGGACTAGAAGTTCAGAGGGGCACTTCAGTGCATGACTGTGTTGGGAAAAATAACATGTGAGTTTGATTTGTTTCTCCCCACTGGTGAACTGGGTGGTTCTGCTGATGTGCCAGCTGGCTGGCTGAGCAAGCCCTTCCTCCCTCCCAGCCTCCCCGCTTTCCTCCCCTCTCTGCCCCTTCCCTCCCCTGCCCTTCCTTCGTCCTCAGTGCTCCACATGCAACCTGACAAACAGGATCCCTGCCCCGCATAGCCTGACTGACTTTGGGTTCACGGCTGACTTACAAAGTATCTGGCTGGAGCAGAGGTCCGGATAAAGGTAGACGCAGTGACGTCACTTTGGCATTGGTCACGGACTCTTTGGCTCTCTCCAGGTATTCCAAACCTGTCTGACGTGAGGATAGGAATTGACCATGTGGGTGGAGGGGGCAGAGAGTTATCCTTGGGTGGTTACAACCCCAGATCAAACTGCTGTTTTTCACATGTGGCAAGAGCTTGTG
>NW_028077592.1:0-593 GCF_014824575.4 Sturnira hondurensis | reverse complement strand
CCACATCAGCATTAGAACATTTTGTCTTTTTGAATTTAAGTTGTGACTTTCCTTGTTCATAGAAGGATGGCTGATTTTTCTATGGAAACTAAACGTTGTGGCTCGTATGTAATGGGACTCTGGATCCTATTGAAGACTTCTGTTTCAGCTGGCTCCTGACACTGCTCTGGCAGTCGGAGGGGGTGGCACTGCCTTGTCATCCCAGGTCGGGGTGGAAGTCCTGATCCCCCACTTGGTCTCCCTTGGTACGTGGGGGATGGGGCTCCTTGTTTGCTGAAGGAGAGTGGAACCTTCATCTCTGAGCCAGCCCTCTGTCCATGCCACCTGGCTAGGAGGGTGAGAGTGCCTTATCACTGCTCCCAGACGGACTCCTGGTACCGGGGGAGGCTCATCACTGCCGGACAGTGTGACAGTACTGACCCTCCGTCAGACTCCTCTGCCAGCCTGCCCCCCCCCCCCGTGGGGAGGTCATTGGCAGGAACCACCTTGTTCCCTGGCACAGGTGAGTCTAGGAGACCGGGTTCCACACCTGGTGTCCATCGACAGCGGGGGGAGGGGTGTGTTACCATTCAGCACGGGGAGCTCGGCCTTCT
>NW_028077591.1:0-829 GCF_014824575.4 Sturnira hondurensis | reverse complement strand
CCATGGCTCATGCATATAAGTTCTGTGGCTATTCCATTTGCTACACTGTTCTCAGAATCCCTCTGTCTGTCCTGTGCTCCCCAGTTTGCACCTATTAATCCCTGCATCTCTCCCTCTGTTCTCCCCCTCTGTCTCCCAGCTGATAACCTTCAAATGATCTCCAGATTTATGACTCTGTTTCTGTTCAGCTTGTGTGCTTAGTTTGTTTTTTAGGTTCGGTTGTTGGTAATTGTGAATTTGTTGCCATTTTAATGCTCATAGTTTTGATCTTCATTCTCTTAAATAAGTCCCTTTAACATTTTATATAATTGTGGTTTGGTGATGATGAACTTCTTTAGCTTTACCTTGTCTAGGAAGCACTTTATCTGCCCTTCAATTCTAAATGATAGCTTTTCTGGGTAGAGTAATCCAGGTTGTAGATCCTTGTTTTTCATCACTTTGACTACTTTTTGCCAGTTCCTTCTTGCCTGCAAAGTTTCTTTTGAGAAATCAGCAGACAGTCTTATGGGATTTCCTTTGTAGGCAACTCTCTGCTTTTCTCTTGCTGCTTTTAAGGTTCTTTTTATTATCTTAAACCCTTGACATTGTAATTATGATGTGTCTTGGTGTGGTCCTCTTTATGTATAATTTGTTTGGGTTTCTCTGTGCTTCCTAGACTTGCATGTCTATTCTCTTCACCAAATTAGGGAAGTTTTCCTTCATTATTTTTCCAAATAAGTTTTCAATTTCTTGCTCTTTCTCTTTTCCTTCCAGCACCCCTATGGTTTGAATGTTGGGATGTCTGAAGTTGTCCCAGAGGCTCCTTAGCCTATCCTTGGGGGGGGGGGGT
>NW_028077590.1:0-711 GCF_014824575.4 Sturnira hondurensis | reverse complement strand
GGGGCCTGTGCCGGCCCTCGAACAGTCTTGCGGAGTCTCGGGGAGTCTCGGGCTGCTGGCAGGGCCTCTAGAAGTGAGTCAGTTGTGAGCTCCATCCCTACTCACCTGGCACAGACCAGCTCCATCCCTGCTAGACCGGCGCAGACTGGGAGGCACTGGGAGTCAAGCCTTGGCCTTCAGCTTGGGCGGCTGCAGGTCTGCGCCGACCCTCGGATTGGGGAACTGAGAGTCGCCCGGGCAAACCCGGTGGCTCGGGACCTGCACTGGCTCTCGAACAGTCTCGGGGAGTCTTGGGCTGCTGGCTGGGCCCCTAGAAGAGAGCCAGTCACCAGCTCCACCCCAACTCAGCTGGCACAGGTCAGGGAAACACAGGGAGTCAGGCTGTGGCTATTAGTTTGGGAGAATTGTGAGTTGCCCTGTGTGTTTACCCACAGCACAGGGAAAGGTCCGCACCCAAGCCTATGAGAACAGGAAAGCCTGGCTGGGAGCCCGCGCCCTCATGCCAGACCAGGGCTGGAAAGCCTGGGACAAAATCCGCTCTCAGTAGGGTGAGAATGAGAGGCGCCAGTCTGGGTCTTGGGGGGTACTGGCAAGACCAGGTGAGTGTACCAAGGCGTGAGAAGAGCCACAATAACAGCCCCTCAGGCTGCAGCAGTTACTGAGACCAGAAGAAAAGGTTTGACTCGCTGGACACCAACCGGAGGAGTAGTG
>NW_028077589.1:0-735 GCF_014824575.4 Sturnira hondurensis | reverse complement strand
TTTTCAAATGCACATGGAACATTTTCAAAGATAGACCACATGATAGGACACAGAACGACCCTCAACAAATTCAGGAAAATAAAAATCATACCAAGCATTTTATCTGACCACAAGGGACTGAAATTAGAAACAAACCCCACAGGAAAAAATCCAAAATACGCAAAATCATGGACACTGAATGGTATGCTATTAAACAATGAATGGGTCAAGATTGAAATTAGGGAAGAAATCAAAAAGTTTCTGGAAACAAATGAAAATGAACTCACAACAACCCAAAACTTATGAGACACAGCGAAAGCAGTCCTGAGAGGGAAGTTCATAGGAATACAGGTTTACCTAAAGAAGATAGAAACATTTCAAATAAACAACCTAACCCTACGCCTGCAAGAACTCGAAGAACAACAACAAAGACAGCCCAGAGCAAGTAGAAGGAAGGAAATAACCAAGACCAGACCAGAATTAAATGATATAGAGACTAAAAGCACAATTCTAAGGATCAATGAATCCAAGAGTTGGTTTTTTGAAAAGATAAACAAAATAGACAAATTCTTCAGTAGGCTCATTAAGAAAAGAAGAGAGAGGACCCAAATAAACACAATAAGAAATTAAAGAGGAGAGATTACAACTGATACCACAGAAATAGAAGGGATTGTAAGAAATTACTATGAAGAACTGTATACCAATAAATTTGAAAACCTAGGTGAAATGGACAAATTTCTAGACAAATATAATCTT
>NW_028077588.1:0-696 GCF_014824575.4 Sturnira hondurensis | reverse complement strand
TCCCCTGACCAGAATGTAATATCCATGAACACATATTTCTGTCTGTTTTGTTGTCTGCTCTATTCAGTCTAGAACAGGGCTGGCATAGAATAGTTATCCAGGTAAAAAATATATATATATATATATATACCATATAGTGTATGTATAAGATATATATTACATATAATATATATAATTTTATTTATTTAGTTTTAGAGAGATGAGAGGGTGGGAGGAGTGGGAGAGAAACATGATGTGTGAGAGAAAGACTGATTGGTTGCCCCCTGCACACCTCCAACTGGGCATCTGGCCCGCAACCCAGGCATGTGCCCTGACTAGCAATCTAACGAGCAACCTCTAGGTTCACAGGCTGGTGTTCAATCCACCGAGCCACACTAGCCAGGGTCTAGGTAATATATTTTTAATAAAGGAATCTAGGAATGTTTTATAAAGTGTTAATAGCTGTATAAATGTTAGTTTATTGTCCTCCCAAGTCAGGGTTTCCCCTAGGTTCCCACAAAACCCTGATCACACTGTTGTAATTGAGTGTTCCCCAAGATGTAAATTCCTGGAGGCCAGGAAGAGAGGGGTCCTCACAGTGAGCGTTTCTAGGGCAACCTTCCTGGGGCAGGAGAGCAAGACCCAGTGGGCAGAGACCAGATGCGGCAGGAGTGTGTGGTGGGGGAAGGACTCAGTGCCGTGCCCACCCCTCCCAGT
>NW_028077587.1:0-643 GCF_014824575.4 Sturnira hondurensis | reverse complement strand
AGCATGCACGTCTGGAAGGCCCACAAATTCAAGGCTGGCTAACCAGCACAGCCGAAGCTCACCGCCCACTGGGCAGTTCCGTGGCTCCGCCCATACAGGATGTTGCGTGCTTTCTCTTGAGACGCAGCCCTCCTCACTGGGCGCCTGAAAGCTGACCGCCCGGGCTTTGCCCTGCAGCCTGGAGGCAGGACAGACCAGTACACACTGTCCCCAGGGCTGCCCAGGAGAAACCCCTGGACTGCTCGCTGTCCAGTGAAGCCCACCCAGCACCCACTCATGCTTCCACGCAGCTCTTTAGCAGCCAGACCACCCAGCATCACTGGGTTTCTGAGAAAAGCCTACGACCTGGGAGAAAAAGAACCTGAGAAAACACGATGCAGAGGGAAGAAACAATAATTTAAAATATGATTGATGTTCCCAGAGAGACAGGAGAAGAACAAGAGAAGAAATAAGAACAGGATACCATTGAAAAGAACTATCAAGAGAACAGAAATCACTCCTTAAAAATAACAGAATCAAAATCACTGAAATTTATCTGGCAAACCCATTTCCAGTTTATGGATTAACAGTCCTATCCTGTTCCCCACCCCGCCCTGCCCCCCCCAAAAAAAGATTAAAAGGGGCTTGCAAACCACACATAGTA
>NW_028077586.1:0-715 GCF_014824575.4 Sturnira hondurensis | reverse complement strand
GGCAGAGTCTGAGAGGAGGTTGGCACGCAGCTTATTTACCTGGGGGCTCCTTGGGGACGACAGCCCCGGGAGGCAGGGACGGATGCAGGGTGGGCAGAGGAGGAGCGTGAGCTGTGAACACAGATCTGAACGCAGCCCGCACCCACCAGGAGCTCGGGAGCACGTGGCCCGGGTTGGACTGAGACGGTCACTTCCTGGGGTTGGGGGCTGTGTGAAGACACTCCCGAAGTGGGGGTCTCCGAGCTTCATCGACCCGGATCCCGGGCAGCCATCTGCCGCCACAGGGAGGCTGGCATAAGCCAATGTGTGCACGGCCGGCCTTGTGACCCTTGGGGACACATCAGAGGCCTTGGCAAGAGGCCGAAGGTGGAAGGTCGTGCCTGCCAAGCTAAAGATGTGGGACTCTGAGGGTGTTAGGAATCCACAAACTCGTTTGGGTGGCGAGTGGGTGTGGCAGATGGGAAATGATGTTTTACGGTGACATGATTTAGACACCCAAGGCGAGCTGTGGCCAAAGGGGAAGGCAGGACGGCGCTGTGGACAAACCATCCGTGGAAGTGAAGACTGTGGGTAGTGGCTGGAATAACCCCACATCCAAGCCCTCTGTCTCCACATGGACTGTACAGCTTTTCCTCTTGGTGCTATTTTTTTTTTTTACCATCCGCAAAAATGGTAAGCCTGACAGTCCCTTCCCATCTCTCACAGCGAGTGTGTC
>NW_028077585.1:0-804 GCF_014824575.4 Sturnira hondurensis | reverse complement strand
GTAAATGTTAATCTATGCCAAAAATGAAAATATAAAAAATCAGCTTGTACTTATAATAAACGGAACAGTGCTTCACCTGCCTTTGAGCTGTGTACTTGCCTGTTACCCAGCGCCGATGCCTACTCTCACCTGAGGGACCCTTAGATGAGCTGCGGCTGGACCGCAGCAGTGTATAATTTCCAGATGTACAAGATTATGCTTGACATCTGTGTGCCCTATCGTGTGGTCCCCACCCAAAGTCTAGTTTCCTGCCATCACTATACACTTGATTCGCTCAGCCCACTTCCCATGGGTAGTTCCTTTCCCTCTGGTAATCACCATTCTGTCTGTGTCTGTGAGTTTGCTTTTGTCTGTTTCATTGATTTGTTATTTTTTGTTTTGTATTCCACAAAAAATCAGGACACTCTTTTAATTCCTCTGAATTCTGACCCAGTGTACTCTTCAGGGAACAGGCAACTGGAGAGCATGTCTTGTGCATAGTAAACTGGGCCTGACTGTGAATGCTGTCTCATTGCCCAGAGGCAGACAGTTTCATCACCTGTAACCCTTCTAACTCGAGTCCTTTTCCTGGGAAGGGACAGAAGAGGAAACTCTGGCAAAGCTCTGGCTGCTGCCTGTCATGAGGTTGGGCAGAGATTCCCACCCAGGAAGGCTGAAACAAAGTAATACATGGAGACAAGCAGAAACTGCGGGAGATCAAAGGGTAATAGGTAACTGGGTGATGATGCTAGCGTCATTTTTTTTTTCTTGAGAGAACATCTGGGAGCAAGAGAATCCTACTTTCAGCTGTTGGGGGGGGGGGGG
>NW_028077584.1:0-710 GCF_014824575.4 Sturnira hondurensis | reverse complement strand
CGCATCTGCTAGGTCAGCGAGAAAACTGACAGCTATCTTTTCTGCTCATCACAGGTGCAAACAGAAGAAAATGACAGCCCAAGTCTCTAAAATGGGTCAGTAATGATGGGAGTGCATTTTTAAAAATATTTTATTTATTTATCTTTAGAGGGGAAGGGAAGGAGAGAAGGAGAGAAATATCAATGTACGGTTGCCTTTCGTGCGTCCCCTGCTGGGAACTGGCCTGCAACCCAGGCATGTGTCCTGACTGGGAATCGAACCGGATCGTCTGCTTTGCAGGCCCGCGCTCAGTCCACTGAGCTACACCAGCCAGGGCCCGATGGGAGTGTATTTTTTAAAAGATTTCATGTATTTACCTTTAGAGAGAGAGGGAAGGAGGGAGAGAAAAAGATAGGTGTGGATGTGGGAGAGATTCATCTGATCAATCTGTGGGGCTGCCTCTCACACCCCCACCTGGAGGCCTGGCCTGCACCCCAGGCACCTGCCCCGACTGGCAATCAACAGGTATTCTCCAGAGAGCAGGCTGGTGCTCAGTCCACTGAGCCATCCCGGCCAGGGCTGGGAGTGCATTTTAATTTTAACACCCATTTATGGCTTTTCTCTCTCTCTCTACAAGAAAGGGTCTAAAAAAAGACAGAGAAAAATAAATCAGGTAACGGATTACACCTTGTGGCTTCTGATGCTAATGTTATCGGAAATTGCTGTCCTCT
>NW_028077583.1:0-990 GCF_014824575.4 Sturnira hondurensis | reverse complement strand
TCCTAACAGCCAGTTTAAAGTCAACGTGCCAAGTGCAAAATGTTGGCTCTCTCCATTACTGCCTCTGAAACTACATAGAAGTTCTATATCAGCAAGCTAAATTACTACATTGCTGCATATTCCATTGAGATAATCATTCAGTTTTGAGAATAGTTGCTTCAGTTAAATTACTAAATCTTACTTAAGTAAATGGTTACAAACGTGTACTCCCCACATTCACCTCCTATTAAATATCTGACTGTTTGCTTACGTGGTGGAGAAACAATCTTCCTCCAACCTCAAGAATCTTTGGGCTGGTCTAATAATGCCACAGGTATGACACAGATTATCAAATGACAACAACTAAGTTTGAGAAGTCCATAGGCATGGGAACCTCACTCACATGACAGAGGCAGGAACCCCACATGCAGAACAGCGTCAGGGATAGAATGGACACGTGGACACACAAAATGTACTGAGGCCATGATGGTGTGAGGTGCCACCGGGCTTCAAAGTGACCTTGCAAAATGATAGGAGCAGGTACTACGAAAAGGGTGCTATTCCCAAGATGCCCACAAGGTGGCGACAAAAGAACCTTTCCTGCTGGCCTCAACTCAGATGCACACTAAATGGCGGGGTACAGCACAGTGTGAAAAAGGGCCCCACCCCCAGAGACCAGGTGTTCTGCCAAGTCAGCCCTGGTCCTCTGACTCCTGGGAGTACTATTACCTAAAAGAGGATGGAACCTCATGACATGAGCTCTGGATCCTCACCAGAGAATATAAGAGGTCGTGTCAGGTCACTCCTGGGTTTTATAAGCAAGAGGAAGGACCCCACCTGAGACCTGGGGGTCTAAGACGTCTGTGACCTCAGGCCTGGGCCACTTGAGTGTGGAGAGGACCAGACAGGAGTGTCCTGTTACTGCATGCCTGTGTCCTGCTTGGGTTGAGAAAGGTCCCTCTCTGTGAAAGGTAAGTGTCCTGACCCTTCACCTTTGAGCCTGGTGCCTGT
>NW_028077582.1:0-553 GCF_014824575.4 Sturnira hondurensis | reverse complement strand
AAATGTCCTTCTCTGTCTCTAGTAACATTGTGTGGTTAAAATATATTTTGTCAAATATTAGGATAGCTTTTTTATTATTGCAGTTTGCCTGGCATCTTTTCCCCATCCTCTTATTTCTATATATTTGTGTCTTTAAATTTAAAGTGTGTCTCCTGTAGAAAGTTAATAGTTGTATCTTGTTCTTTTAACTACTCAGTCTCTGCCTTTTAATTGAATTGCTTGATTCATTCACATTTAATGTTATTACTGTAATTGAATTTAAGTGTGACATTCTACATTTTGTTTTCTATATGATGCATGTTTTTTTCTCTTTTATTCTTTCTTTACTGTTTTTTGCAGTAAAATATTATTGCAAAATATTTTGCAAATATTCTTTTGCAAAACTTTAAGTATATATTTCCTAGTGAAACATTTCAATTTCCTTAGTGATCTTTTTACTATTTATTTTGAGTTATATTTTTAATGGTTGCTTTAGGGCTGAACCACATACATGTGATCTTGTCAGAATTGACTTTAGATTTGTAGAAATGAAGTTCCAGTGAGATACAGAAAC
>NW_028077581.1:0-1216 GCF_014824575.4 Sturnira hondurensis | reverse complement strand
TACAGTCATTGACAACTGGTGCATCCATGTGAAAGGCTGATTACATGCTTCTATTGTAAAGGAGAATAGAATATTGGAAATTTGTTGAAGGCTGTAGTGGAAAGTCAGGCAGGAGTCAGGAGGAAATAACCTATTCAATACTTTAAAGTGACCACAGCTTATATGCAGGAGAATTATTCATATACAGTAGGGAAGAGACACAGTTTTCATCTCCACTGCAAAAGCAGATCACTTTTCCTGGAGTGTATTATTGAGGAGGATTCTGAAGTCACATCCACATTGAGGACAGATAACTTATATTTTATTGGTCACTGCTGCTATCAGTATGGAATGAGAATGTGCTGACTCACATACCATCACTTATCATGAGATTACCTCATCTACAAAGAGAAGAAGAAATAACCCCTAATTTAGAGTCCTTTAAAATTCATTGTTATTCATCCAAATTTGTTACCTCTGAACTGAATTGAGACTTTAAGATGAATACAGAAAGCAGACTGACAGCTGTCAGAGGGAAGGTGGTTAGGGGATGGGTAAAAGGCAAAAAAAATTAAGGAAAACAATTCATGGACACAGACAATAGTGTGGTGATTACCAGAGGGAAGGAGAGGTGGGCAGAAGGATATGTAGAAAAGTTTAAAGGGTGAATAAATGGTGATAGAAGGAGGCTTGACTTCGGATGGTGAACACAATACAATATACAGGTGATGTACTATAGAATTCTACATTGATGTCTGTATAATATTATTAATCATTATCACCCCAATAATTTCATTATAAGAAACAAAGCAGAAAAGATGAATTAATTCATTCCCTATAAAAGAAGAAAGCTCTATGGAAAGATGCCTAGCTCTACACTAACATGTAACAAGTATGCGCATGCTGAGTTGGGTTCTTTCTTCATTCATCATTTAAAATAAGAATGGGTTTGTATGAAAAATTATAATACCTACCTAATTAAAGGTATTGTCAGCATGGTCAAGTGAACTAATGTAAAGAAAGTAGCTGTTGAAGAAATAGTCCGAGGAAACAGTCGATGTTAGATCTTATTATCCCTATTTTCCTGGAAGATAATCCATGCTGAAAGAGAAAAAGTCAAGTCACATGCTGGGTCTGGAATTTAAACACAGACTCCCAGCTACAACACTCAAGTATTCCTCATGCGTCAAGAGACAAAGGAGCAGAGTTGGCCCTTCTGCTGTCTTCATGCACCTGT
>NW_028077580.1:28602-32106 GCF_014824575.4 Sturnira hondurensis | reverse complement strand
TGGAGCTACAAGTCCCATCCCTGTGCTTGACTATGAGCACATCCTTAGATTACATTGTTTTTCAGTTACACAGGAATGTCCAGTGCCCAATCTTTGCCTTAGGATGAAGAGCAAGTCACCCTTCTGACCCCTTCTGAGGGACTAACATGCATTTGGTAGCTCACATGTGGCCCATTTGACCCCGCTATAGAGCTTCCGGGAATTTAAAGAAAACTTAAAAAAATATTTATTGCACAAGACCTGATCAATGAGCTGCATGCCCAGTGGCCACTAGTAGTGCATACCTTACTATCCTGAGTGTTACCTTACGGACACAGATGAAGGAGTCAATTTGAAGGGGTTGTACAGAAGCAAAAAGAAATTCATCCTACGCATTGAAATGATCTAAATTTAATTCTGCAGTGTTCTAACCCTGTGCTAGGGATACAGTGAAGGATGAATGACAAAACGAACATAAATGAGAGTTATTGATTATGAGTTATGATTAGGACTCTTTGGGATGCCCTTGTGGACTCAGTCCTATGTCAAAAAGAAAACTAGTGATGATGTTCTCAAATATATAGTTGGTTTGTATTTTTACTTTAAATTACATAATCTACTAACACAAGGTTAGGTGTTCCTATCAACAATTCACCTTGGTACTTGTTTCTTAAAAATCATTTGAGTGTAAGAAATAAAAAGCATTTCCAAAACTGGTCTGCATAACTTCAAGAAAGAAACAAGAGAAAGAGAAAGTACAAGACAAAAAAAGACAGACTAATATCTCAAGAATATAGACTATTCTTGAGGCTGATATCTCAAGAACACAGATTATTTCATACACTGATATTGGGATGCTCCCACCTTCTGGGGTTTACGCCCTTTTATAGCCCCTCCCTCTGAGTGTGGGTGGAAACTGTGACTTGCTTCTAACCAACAGAACATGGCAGAGAGATGGGACATCACTGCCATGACCACATTCCGTTTATATAATACATCTCACTAGTAGACTCACACTCAGAGCTGTTCCCCCGCTGGCTCTGAAACATGGCCATGATGGGAGACCCACATGTAAGAAAGTGAGGGCGCCTCAGGGACCTGAGAGCAGCCTTCAGACAGCAGCCAGCACACAGCCAGGGCCCTCAGTGTCCGACTGGCAGGGAATGAATCCTGCCAACAACCTGAAGAACATCGATTCAGATCCTTCCCTCGCTGAGCTGCAGATGAGACTACGACATGGCCAACACTGGACCAGCAGCCTGTGAGGCCTGTGCTTAAGACCCAGTCAAATTGTGCCCGACCCCTGACCCACACAAACTGAGATGATGTGCTCTTTTAAAGTTTTGGTAGTTTGTGATATTGCAGTGAATGAGACACATGCAAAAAGTGTGAACAAAATATTAGCAACTCTAGTTCTCTGAAATACACCAATGACATCTTGATACAGATTGCACTGAGTGTATAGATTACATAGGGTAGTATAAGCATTGTAATAATGGTAATCCTTACTCTCCATGAATAGAGTATATGGTTCCACTTTTTGTATCTTCTTGATTTCTTTCCTCAATATCTTAGAATTATCCAAGTACAGGTCTTTCCCATCTGTGGTTGAGTTTAGTCCTCTGTTACATTATTTTTTTGATTCAGCTGTCAATGGTTTTTTTTTTAGTTTTCCTTTTTGTAAGTTCATTATTGGTGTATACAAATGCAACTAATTTCTGAGTATTTATTTTCTGTCCTGCTATGTTACTGAATTCCTCTATCAGTTCTAGTAGTTTTTTGATATCTCTGTATATACAGTATAATGTCATCTGCACAATAATGAGAGTTTTACATCTTGCATTCCATTTTGGGTGCCCTTTATTTCTTCCTGTCTGATAGTGGTGGCTAGGATTTCCAGGACTATGCTGAACAGGCGTGGTGACAGTGGACATCTGTATCTTGGTCCCAATCTTAAGGGAAATGCTTTTAGTGTTTTCCCAGTGAGTATGCCATTAGCTGTAGACTTGTCACATATGGCCTTCACCGTGTTGACATATGTTCCCTGTATTGCCACTACTCTGAGAGTTTTCATTACACATGGGAGTTGGATTTTGTCAAATGCTCTTTCTACATCTATTGATATGATCAGATATTTAGCATTCATGTCCTTAGTGTATCATGTTTATTGGTTTGTAATTGTACCAACCTTGCCTCCCCACAATAAATTGCAATAGGTGACTGGCCTTTTGAATGTATTGCTGAATTCGATGATGTTTTGTTGAGGGTTTTAGCATCTATGTTCATCAGGGATATTGACCTATAGTTTTCTTTCCTAGCTGTGTCTTTATCTGGTTTTAAAAATAGGATAATGCAAGATACTTAAATGAGCTTGGGAGTTTTCCCTCCTCTTGAAGTTTTTGGAACAGTCCTGATTGGCTTCTGGCCCTGGTGTGACACTTAGCACAGCTGGTTCTACCCCAGATGAGGTGCACGCTCACTAACAGGGCACCTTTTCCTAAATCTCATCTCTAATCCATCTGGGATTTTCCTTTCAAAGTACCAAAATGTTGTTTCAGATAGAAACAAACCAAAATATATGAGCAACACAAAGGCAGCTATGGAAACATTCCATCTGTAGGAAACACACTGAACAGGTCAAGGTCCAGAGACAGAAAGCACATCGGGGGTGTTTCCAGGGGTGGGAGGAGTGGGCAGTGAGGATTTGGGGTTCATGATTTTCTTTCTGGGATGGACCATTCGGCAACTAGGTAGTGGTGTCCTTCGTGCAGTGTCGTGACTGTACCTCATGCTCAGGAATGACACGATTTAAAATACAAACAATCACCTTTATATTTTCCTAAAATAAAACATAGTGATGAAAATAAAGCATACTGTAAAAATGAAAATAAGTTCAAAGTGTGGGGGTAAAACTAATTGTGATGGGAGTGGGAGAGCCGGTTGAGCACCAAGCGTCTCTAGAACTGGCGCTGGGGCATTTTCCTCCTCTCTGGCAGGACTGGGGGCAGGTTCGAGGGAGGGCTCCTCCGGCTGGGACTGGGGAGCCCGAGTCAGGTCAGGAGCTGTGGCACAGCCCGGCCCGGGCTCCAGAACTTCAGCTGGAGCAGCTGACGGAGGAGGCGGAACCCATGGAGTGGGACACCACTCTGGGTGTGGAGTGGCCTGCAGGTCTGCTGCTGCAGTGGGCTCCTCGGGCCAGATGACAGGTGGTAAAGACGGTGCGGGCTTGGCCTCCGGGGCTGCTGCTGGGGCTGGGAGAGGAGAAAGGATCACTCACAGGCCCACATTTCCCCGTGCCCCCCAAACACAGAAATCAGCCCCAGCCAGGGCCCACCCCAGGATGTCCTCCTCACAGGCAGTCCAGCAGGTGGGTGTTCTGAGCCTGGTCTTGGCTCCTGGCAAGTGTGTCTGCGTGCTCACTATGTGCCTTGCCTCCACCCTTCCATGTAAGCTCACTTGCACCTCCACCCCTCATCAGTCCCCCACCTCCCCCACCTTCTCACCCTCAGGCTCCGCCTCCTGGGG
>NW_028077580.1:10444-22056 GCF_014824575.4 Sturnira hondurensis | reverse complement strand
GCAATGTTACCAGCATTTGTTGTTATCACTAAGTTTAACCAATAACTGTGTAGGGATGTATGATCATGGTTCTTATTGGGATAGCCCTAATGTCTAATGTTATGACTGAGCGTTCATTGGCTTATTTGCAACTTACATATCGCCCTTGTTAAAAAGAAGTTGTGAAGCTCTTGCTACACACACACACACACACACACACACACACACACAGAGTGCAGGGATACTAAGAGCTAATTCAGTGTAGGAACAATGGTTTCTCTCTTAACATAAGCCCCATGGATGGTTTATCCACAGGCCCGTGTCCATAAAATGGCTCATTGACATCTGTGCCAATGAACGGTTGATGCTTAACATGGCATCTCACAGGGAAACGCAGCACAGTGTCTCCTTTCTCTCTTCACATAGTCTGGGTCATGACCTTTGTGGCTGGCTGCTTTGCTGAACTTCTTAGGATGAGTGGGGACTGTGGCAGGGGGCTGTTCTTACCCTCTCCAAGCCTCGGGTTCATTCACTATAAATGTGGTTAATACCAAGAACCTCATAAGGTTGTATTCAAAACTAAGTGAGAAAACATGAGTGTTGATGGAATCAGCCATCACCAGAGTTTATTGTTTGAAATTGAACATGTCTTTGAAAATGACATTCCATTCTAAGTCACACTAACATTGCAGTCACCACTGCTGCCACCGAGACCCTGGCATTGTTCACCTTTATGGCACATACCGTTCATCTAGAACCCCCCGTAGGGCATTAGAGAAGGCTCAACTTGACTGAGGGAAAATGTAAACCCATGGGAGCTGCACCTTCCTGATTCAGGATGGTCTCTGCCAGATTTCTTCCGTGTTTCACTTACTGTCCTAGGATCTCCCCTCCAGGGCTTGTCTTGGACCTGTTAATGGATTTGAATGAACTAAGAAGGGTGACGGAATTGTACAATATGCTTTCAATTTCTTTAGAGGAAAAGTAGTGGGTGTGAGACAAAGGGTCTAATTCACGCAGCCTTGACCTAGAGTGCCAGGTCTGAGTCCAGAGTGACCCAAGGACGTGGCCTAGGCCTTCCCACCAGCCCTTCAGTCAGATCTGTGGGAATGGGTTTCTCTGTTTCTTCCTTTGCAAATGACCCCCACTCTGATCCTCTGGGGACACTGTGCAAGCTGTTGGAGTGATGAGGGCAAGGTCAAGGGGATAATAACAGCCCAAGGGCCTGATTCGGGAAATGAAGTGACACCATTCATTTATTCTACAGATCCTTCCTGAGCCCCTTTAAGGCAGATCCTGTGCTGAGGAATCACTGATGAACTAACTCTGTTACAGTCCCTGTGCTGGGGAGCTCACACCCAATGGGGAAGTTGGTGTGAATCAAATATTCCCTCTGGGTGACATGTAGACGGGTGCTTCTTTCTTCTCCATGGACCTAACAGTCTTGGCAGTTTCTCAATTAGGTGAGGTTTCCATGTAGATATCCCCTCCCCCTGATTAAAAAAGCCTCACGAAACGTGAGGGGGAAGAAAAAGAAACAAAGACAGAGGTATCGTACTACCTGACTTCAAATTATACTACAAAACTATGATAATAAAGACAGTATGGTAGCCCTGACTGTTGAGCTCAGTGGGTTGGGCATTTCCTGCAAACCAAAAGGTCACTGGTTCCATTCTTGGTCCAGGCACATGCCGAGGCTGTGGTCCAAGTCCCCAGTTGGAGGTGTGTGAGAGGCAGCCATTTGATGTTTCTCCTACACATTGATGGTTCTCTGCCTCTCTTTCTCCCTCCCTTCCTCTTTCCCTAAAAATACATAAATAAAACCTTACAGAAGAAACCCAATGTGGTATTGGCAGAAAAACAGACACAAGACCAATGCAACAGAATTGAGAGTCCAGAAACAAAATGCATGTACTTGGGCAAATAATTGTTGACAAAGGGGCCAAATACACACAATGGAGAAAAGGAAGCCTCGTCAATAAATGGTGCTGGGAAAATGGGAAAGCCACATGCAAAAAAATGACACAAGATTACAGTTTGTCCCCATTTACAAAAACTCGTCTGAAATGGATCGAAGGCCTAAATGTAAGATCTGAAACAATAAATTACACAAAAGAAACATAGGTACTAAACTTATAAACCTTGGTCTTAGAGAACATGTTATGAATTTGACCCCAAAGGCAAGGGAAGCAAAGGCAAAAATAAGTGAATGGGGTTACATCAAACTAAAAAGCTTCTGCACAGCAAAAGAAACCACCAGCAAGACAAAAGGCAACCAACCTTATAGGAAATGATATCTGCAAACAATAGATCCAAAAAGGGATTAATATCAAACATATGTAAAGAATTCATAACACTCAACACCAAACAAACAACCCAGTTAAAAGATGGGCAGGAACCCAACAGTCCCCTCTCCCAAGAAGACAAATGCCCAACAAATATATGGAAACATGTTCAATTTTTCTAGCTTTTAGAGAAATGCAAAACAAACTCACAACAAAATATGGCCTCATACCTTTTAGAATGGCTGTTATCAACAACACAGGTAATAATCAGCTTTCACCATGGATACCCAATACTGATTTTTGTTTGAAATTTACACCATTCCTTCTGGTTTTATCCATTGATTTTCTCTGTTCAAAAATGGTTTTCCCTGGCTGGTGTAGCTCAGTGAATTACGCACAGGCCAGAAAACCAAACAGTGTCTGGTTAAAACTCTTAGTCAGGAGGGGACATGCCTGGGTTGCAGGCCAAGTCCCCAGTAGAGGGCGTGTGAGAGGCAAACACACGTTGATGTTTCACTCCCCCTCTTTCTCCCTCCCTTCCCCCTCTCTAAAAATAAATAAATAAAATCTGAAAACAAGAAACAAAACAGAAAAGCTTTTCCTTCCCCCTTGTTTCAGTCTCCACAGGCTGCCAAAACAGACCACCACAGACTCAATGGCATAAGCAGCAGAAATTTCCTTTCTCACACTTCTGAAATCTAGAGGCCAAAGTGCACCAGGACTGGTGGATTCCAACCACTCTCCATGGACATTACTGTTTTTTTCCCAATTCCTCACTGTATCATCAGTTCTCTGATGGGCAGTATTGAAAATACATCTTTGAAAAATCATGTGAAATTTCTGTGGGGTAAGCACCTAGGATGAGTACTTCCAGGTGAAGGTGTACACCTGCAGATCTTCGGTGGGTCCTGCACACTGTTCTCCCAGAACAGGGGTCTCTACCCCTTCTCTTCCGGGGATCTGCAGGTGCCTCTGCTGCCTACTTTGTCCCCAGGACTGGCTGCCACCAGACCAAAAGCCTGAGTGTGACAGTGCTCCCTCCCCAGAGTTGACAGTGTGTGTTAACCATCCGGCAGGGCAGGCATCTCTGACGTGGAGTGGAGTGTGCACAACTTCTTAGAAAACACCAACTCTCGAGCGCTTTCTGTACCACAGGGGTGTCCCACCTGTCTCTAGCCTTGCCTGTGAGGAATGTTGTGTGGTTGTGGTTTGTGTTTCACTGAAGTCCCTGCTCCCGTCTGAGGCAACCCAGGGGCTGTGGGAGCCAGGCAGTGACCTCCCTTTCTGACAACAGAGCCCCAGTGAACTTGGAACCCTGGTAACCAGGCAGCCACATTCTAAAACTGCCCCTTCCCAGCTCACTTGGTTGGTGTCACTTGAAAGGGAAGGATGTTCTGTTGTTGTCTGCGCGTCTCTCGAGGCTGTAGCCTCAAAACGGGCAGCCACAATACTGTTTTCCACCGTGGTTGCCGCTGGGTGAGGACTCAGTCCAGACGTCTGTGGCCCTTTTCACGGAGGGACCGAGAGGTAACACAGGGAGGCCCAGGGCGGTGTTGTTTGGGCCAGGCCACCACTCAGATCTCACCTGACCTGCCCTATGTCCCCTTCCTGTGTGTCTGTGAGAGTGTGTGTGACTGTGTGCATGTGCGCATGTGCAAAAGTGGAATTCACATGGGAGGACCTATCCTGAGCAGCAACAGGTGAGAATCTGGTGGTCTGGTCATGTTCACAATCCAGGCCAAGGCTGGCTGGGTGGACAACGGTGTATGGGGGGCATTCAATGCTCAAGGTTGATCCCAAACCCTGGAGGTGAATCTCATTCCTCTTGGGTGCAGGTCTGTGCAGACACGGGCCTGGGCCTGATCACAGAGCAGAAGGGGCAGTGAAGCAGCAGCTCGGGCAGGGACAGGATGGAGGCCTCTGGACAGGCTGCTGCTCACTGTCATTGCAGAACTCCACCCACGGCATGGAGGAGGAACAGTTGGATGACAGGAACCCCTGCTCCTCCTCTGTCAGGGAGGGTGAGGGGAGCCACCCCATGGAGGACTGGAGCAGGACCGAGGTCAATGTGGCCACTTGGGCGACTGAGAAACAGGAGCCCAGCAATGGCAGGAGAAAGACTCCTGCTCTGAAGCCATCCAAGCAGCTCAGGATCCTGAATCCCAGTCTGGAGCAGGGTTTGTCCATTCAAAACACCGGGCCAGGGGACCTGGGGCCCCAGGAGGCGGAGCCTGAGGGTGAGAAGGTGGGGGAGGTGGGGGACTGATGAGGGGTGGAGGTGCAAGTGAGCTTACATGGAAGGGTGGAGGCAAGGCACATAGTGAGCACCCAGAGACACTTGCCAGGAGCCAAGACCAGGCTCAGAACACCCACCTGCTGGACTGCCTGTGAGGAGGACATCCTGGGGTGGGCCTTGGCTGGGGCTGATTTCTGTGTTTGGGGGGCACGGGGAAATGTGGGCCTGTGAGTGATCCTTTCTCCTCTCCCAGCCCCAGCAGCAGCCCCGGAGGCCAAGCCCGCACCGTCTTTACCACCTGTCATCTGGCCCGAGGAGCCCACTGCAGCAGCAGACCTGCAGGCCGCTCCACACCCAGAGGGGTGTCCCACTCCATGGGTTCCGCCACCTCCGTCAGCTGCTCCAGCTGAAGTTCTGGAGCCCGGGCCGGGCTGTGCCACAGCTCCTGACCTGACCGGGGCTCCCCAGTCCCAGCCGGAGGAGCCCTCCCTCGAACCTGCCCCCGGTCCTGCCAGAGAGAAGGAAAATGCCCCAGTGCCAGTTCTAGAGCCGCTTGGTGCTCAACTGGCTCTCCCACTCCCATCACAATTAGTTTTACCCCCATACTTTGAACTTATTTTCATTTTTATGGTATGCTTTATTTTCATCATTATGTTTTATTTTAGGAAAATATAAAGGTGATTGTTTGTATTTTAAATCGTGTCATTCCTGAGCATGAGGTACAGTCACGACACTGCACGAAGGACACCACTACCAAGTTGCCGAATGGTCCATCCCAGAAAGAAAATCATGAACCCCAAATCCTCACTGCCCACTCCTCCCACCCCTGGAAACACCCCCGATGTGCTTTCTGTCTCTGGACCTTAACCTGTTCAGGGAGTTTCCTACAGATGGAATGTTCCCATAGCTGACTTTGTGTTGCTCATATATTTTGGTTTGTTTCTATCTGAAACAGCATTTTGGTACTTTGGAGGGAAAATCCCAGATGGATTAGAGATGAGATTTAGAAAAAGGTTCCCTGTTAGTGAGTGTTTGCCTCATCTGGGGTAGAACCTGCTGTGCTAAGTGTGACGCCAGGGCCAGAAGCCTGTCAGGACCGTTCCAAAAACTTCAAGAGGAGGGAAAACTCCCAAGCTCATTTTAAGTGTCTAGCATTATCCTATTTGTAAAATCAGATAAAGACACAGCAAGGGAAGAAAACTATAGGTCGATATCCCTAATGAACATAGATGCTAGTACCCTTGACAAAATATCACCGAATTCAGCAATACATTCAAAAGGCCATTCACCTACTGCAATTTATTGTGGGGAGGTAAGGTTGGTACAAGTACAAACCAATAAACATGATACACTACAGACAAGAATGCTAAATATCTGATCATATCAATAGACGTAGAAAGAGCATTTGACAAAATCCAACTCCCATGTGTAATGAAAACTCTCAGAGTAGTGGCAATAAAGGGAACAAATGTCAGCACGGTGAAGGCCATATGTGAGAAGCCCACAGCCAATGGCATACTCACAAAACACTAAAAGCATTTCCCTTAAGATTGGGACCAAGATACAGATGTCCACTGTCACCACTCCTGTTCAGCATAATCCTGGAAATCCTAGCCACTGCTCTCAGACAGGAAGAAATAAAGGGCACCCAAAATGGAATGCAAGATGTAAAACTCTCATTATTGTGCAGATGACATGATACTTTATATACAGATATATCAAAAAACTACTAGAACTGATACAGGAATTCATTAAAGTAGCAGGACACAAAATGAATACTCAGAAATCAGTTGCATTTGTATACACCAATAATGAACTCACAGGAAGGGAAACTAAAAAAAAAACACAAACCATTGACAACTAAATCAAAAAAATAATGCAACAGAGGACTAAACTCAACCACACATGGGAAAGACCTGTACTTGGATAATTATAAGATATTGAAGAAAAAAATCAAGAAGATACAAAAAGTGGAACCATATACCCTATTCATGGAGAGTAAGGATTACCATTATTACAATGCTTATACTACCCTATGTAATCTATACACTCAGTGCAATTTGTATCAAGATGTCATTGGTGTATTTCAGAGAACTAGAGTTGCTAATATTTTGTTCACACTTTTTGCATGTGTCTCATTTACTGCAATATCACAAACTACCAAAACTTTAAAGGAGCACATCATCTCAGTTTGTGTGGGTCAGGGGTCAGGCACAATTTAACTGGGTCTTAAGCACAGGCCTCACAGGCTGCTGGTCCAGTGTTGGCCATGCTGTATTCTCATCTGCAGCTCAGCGAGGGAAGGATCTGAATCGATGTTCTTCAGGTTGTTGGCAGGATTAATTCCCTGCCAGTCGGACACTGAGGTGTGCTGGCTGCTGTCTGAAGGCTGTGTGCTGGCTGCTGTCTGAAGGCTGCTCTCAGGTCTCTGAGGCGCCCTCACTTTCTTACATGTGGGTCTCCCATCATGGCCATGTTTCAGAGCCAGCGGGGGAACAGCTCTGAGCGTGAGTCTACTAGTGAGATGTATTATATAAACGGAATGTGGTCACGGCAGTGACGTCCCATCTCTCTGCCATGTTCTGTTGGTTAGAAGCAAGTCACAGTTTCCACCCACACTCAGAGGGAGGGGCTATACAAGGGAGTAAACCCCAGAAGGTGGGAGCATCCTAATATCAGTGTGTGAAATAATCTGTGTTCTTGAGATATTAGTCTGTCTTTTTTTGTCTTGTAATTTCTCTTTCTCTTGTTTCTTTCTTGGAGTTATGCAGACCAGTTTTGGAAATGCTTTTTATTTCTTACACTCAACTGATTTTTAAGAAACAAGTACCAGGGTGAATTGTTGATAGGAACACCTAACCTTGTGTTAGTAGATTATGTAATTTAAAGTAAAAATACAAACCAACTATGTATTTGAGAACATCATTACTAGTTTTCTTTTTGACATAGGAGAGAGTCCACAAGAGCATCCCAAAGAATCCTAATCATAACTCATAATCAATAACTCTCATTTATGTTTGTTTTGTCATTCATCCTTCACTGTATCCCTAGCACAGGGTTAGAACACTGCAGAATTAAATTTAGATCATTTCAATGTGTAGAATGAATTTCTTTTAGCTCCTGTACAACCCCTTCAAATTGACTCCTTCACACTGACTCCATCTGTGCCCGTAAATTTACACTCAGGATAGCAAGGTATGCACTACTAGTGGCCACTGGGCATGCAGCCCATTGATCAGGTCTTGTGCAATAAATATTTTTTTAAGTTTTCTTTAAATTCCCAGAAGCTCTATAGTGGGGTCAAATGGGCCACATGTGAGCCACCAAATGCATGTTAGTCCCTCAGAAGGGGTCAGAAGGGTGACTTGCTCTTCATCCTAAGGCAAAGATTGGGCACTGGACATTC
The DNA here is from genome assembly GCF_014824575.4 of Sturnira hondurensis. NCBI lineage: Eukaryota > Metazoa > Chordata > Mammalia > Chiroptera > Phyllostomidae > Sturnira > Sturnira hondurensis. The sequence continues at coordinate 14,150 of NW_028077580.1, read as the reverse complement.
CTGTGTAACTGAAAAACAATTTAATCTAAGGATGTGTTCATAGTCAAGCACAGGGATGGGACTTGTAGCTCCAGAGACCGTCAGGTCACAGTTTAAACCGTGACACTGCCTCTCTCTAGTTTTATGATTTGAGGAAAATTATTTAATAACACTTAGCCTCCTTTCCTCTTCTGTAATATCAGTGCAAGAGTAGCATCTATTTCAAAAGGTTATTGTGAGGATTAAATGAGGTCATTCATGCATGATGCTCAACAGAGTTTTTGACACTTAATAAGCACTTAACAACTCTTAGTTATTATGATTATGACCGTTACTACCATTACTGTTACTCTTACTGTTATGGTAAATAGAAAGCATGTCAACTTTGGAATCAGACGGACCTGGCACCACCGTTTACCCCCATGTGTCCTTGTGTGAGTTAGTTGACTTTGCTGAACGTCAGTGTCCGCCTGTCTAGAAATATAACAAGTAATTCCAGGGATCGTCATCCAGCACAGCGCCTGTTGCATTGAAAGCACTTCATAATGATCTGTTTTCTTCTTCTTTTCTCCAGTACTCTCTGAGATGCTCCTTATTACCTAAAGAACAAATATTAGTTAAAATGTAGGCCAGGTGACTGTTACAAGAGATCCTGAAATAACAAAAATGTCCCTTTTTCACGTGAAGGTTACTATGGAGCCTAACAATAGGGATGCGGTCTCTTTCCATGCTGTTGCGCCACCCTACACAACGTTACTTATATCTTCTGGGGAAAGGACCAAAGGAGAGGGGCGACCATGCTTCCTTCTTTGGGGAAAATTCTCCAGAAGCCGCGTGCCTTGCTTCTGTTCATTCCCCTGTTCATTGGCTGGCTCCTAGTTACTTGGCTACACCTCGCTGCTAAGAAAATTGGTGTTACCTTTGGCTGGGCATGATGGTGGGGTGGTAGGTGAGGCTATGAGTCTCTGCCATATTATATTACCAAACTAAACCTACCAGAGGAAATAAGGTTGAGGGACACAATTTCCCTCTAAAGTGGTAGAGGTGAGATCCCTGGAGAATGAGAACAGAAAAAAAGTCTTTGTTCAATTGGTCAAAAAATGGAGACTGGGGCCCTGGCTGGTGTAGCTCAGTGGATTGAGTGCGGGCCTTTGAACCACACGATCCCGGTTCAATTCCCAGTCAGGGCACATGCCTGGGTTGCAGGCCAGTTCCCGGTTCCTGGTTCCCAGCAGTGGACGCATGAGAAGCAACCATACATTGATATTTCTCTCCCTCTCTCCTTCCCTCCTTCCCTTCCCCTCTCAAGATAAATAAATAAAATCTTTTAAAAAAATGGAGACTGCTATGCTTGCATAATTGGCCTTGTATGTTTGTATTATTAATTGGTCTTGTATGTTGTGTATTAGATAAAACAGCTGTTGTTTCTGTCACTGATTTCTTTCGTGTACTACAACTCATGCTTGCTAAGAATGATCAACTTACTTATTATCTTTACATTTCATTAAGCACAGAGAAATACAATCTTCCTGCTGCTCTCCTGACCCAGCATCAATAATTTGATCAGCAAGACATACAAAAAGTGAAACAGAATTCAGAGCCTGGACATAAACCCACGGATATGTGGGCAACTAACTTTCAACAAAGGAGCCAAAAGAATCAGAAAGGGAAGACTCTTCAACAAACACTGTTGTGAAAACTGAAAAGTAACATGCAAAAGAATAAAACAAGACTAATGACACCGTACATAAAAGTGGAATCAAAATTCATCAAGGATTTCAATATGAGACCTGAATCAACAATATACATAAAAGAATACATTGCCACCAAAGTTGCCAACCTTTGTCTCAAAGGACTGTTTTGTGAGGTTGACTTGAAAGCCAAGGGATGTAAAAACAAAAATAAATTCATGGGAGTATTCAAATCAAAAAAGCTTTGAACAGCAAAGACACCATCATCAAACCAAAAAGGCAACTGTCAAAATGGGAGAAAATAATTGTAAACAATACCTCCAATAAGAGTATAATATCCAAAATACACTAAAAGCTCATACAACTCAACGCTAACAACAAAAACAATTTGACTTAAAAAATGTGCAGAATTCTGGCCAAGATGGAAGTGTGGGTAGAAACCCTTTGCTTCCTCACACAACCAAAAGGAGAATAACAGCCAATCTAAAGTCAATAAACAACCAAAACCTCCAGAAAATCAAACTGCATAGAACTCCAACAACCACGGAATTAAAGAAAAAAATCAGCCACAATGACCAGAATGGTAAGGCAGTGGACCACACAGGCCAACTCAGAAAAACCCCAGGTACACTGCAGACCGTGGGGGCTGGGCTGGCTGCCAAGCTCCCTGGGCTGCACAGGAGTGGCTGACTTAAGTGGACAACTGAGACTCAGAGCTGACTGTGGGCTACAGCTGAGGTTGCCACATGGGAGATACTCCCGAACTCACAGGAGAGTTTGTTGAAAAGTGTGCCACAGAGGAGCAGGTGAGCTTCACTGTCCCCTCTCTGGTCCTCCCCTACACCCACTGCAAGGGTAGTCCTGCAACACAGCAAGGAGGATTGCCCAGGAAAAGTGAATACCTAAGGTCCCGCCGCCTTACAACAAATCAGGGAAGCCAAGACAAAGAAATATGACCCAGAAGAGAAAACAGAGCAAAGCCTCAGAAAAAGAACTAAGTGAGGAGGAGATTGTGAACCTATGGGATGGAGAATTTAACACCCAGGTGATCAAAATGCTCACACATCTGACTGAGCTTGGTTGAAAAATGAAAAACAAATAAAGGATACCCCAAGTGAAATAAAGCAAAATATTCAGGGAACCAACAGTGACAGGAAGGAAACCAGGAATCAAAACAATAATGTGGAACAAAAGAAAGAAAGAAACATCCAACCAGAAAAAAAGGAAGAAACAAGAATTTTAAAAAATTGAAGGGAGACTTAGAATCCTGGAGGACAACTTGAAATGTTCTAATATCTGAATTATAGGGGTGCCAGAAGGGGGAAAGGAAGACCAAGACATTGAAAACTTATTTAATTTGATAAAAAATAGAAAAATTCCCCCAATCTGGTAAAGAAAAGAGACTTCCAGGAAGTCCAGGAAGCCCAAAGAAGCTGGATGTAAAGAGGAACTCAGCAAGGCACATCATCAGTAAGTTACCCAAGGTGAAAGATGAGAAGACAATCTTAAAAGAAGCCAGAAAAAGGGCAACATTACCTCCAAAGACATCCCATAAGACTATCAACTGATTTCTCAGAAGAAATTTGCAGGCAAGAAGGGGCCAGAAAGAAGTATTCCAAGTCATGAAAGGCAAGGCCCTACATCCAAGTTTACTTTATGCAGCAAAGCTTTCATTTAGAATGGAAGGGAAGATAAAGTCCTTCTCAGGTAAGGTCAAGTTCAAGGAGTTCATCATCACCAAGCCATTATTATATGAAACGTTAAAGGGATTTATCTAGGAAAAAGATAAAAACTGTGACCAGTAAAATGACAACAAACTCACAACTCTCAACAATTGAACCTAAAAGAAAAGAGAAACAATGAAAACAAAAACTAAGCAAACAACAAGAACAGGAACAAAATCAGAGAAATGGACATCACATGGAGGGATCTCAGTGGGGAGTGGGAAGGGAGGAGTAGGGAGGAAAAGGTACAGGGAAGAAGAAGCATAATTAGTAGGCATAAAATAGATGGAGAGAGATAAAAAATGATATAAA
>NW_028077580.1:0-6550 GCF_014824575.4 Sturnira hondurensis | reverse complement strand
CCCCCATAAAATACTTGCTCATGAATGAGTGAATGAATTACGCCATGTAGTGGAGATTCCTGCTTCTCCTGGTAGGACACAGAGGGAAAAGAGTGGAAGGTTACCCTCTCCCCAGCCCCTCCCCAGCTGTCAGCCTTGCAGCTGGTGCTGCCATCTTCTGGTCACCTGGTGCATCACAGTGTCCTAAAGACACCAGGCCCCTCCCCACAGAGAGGAGGGTGCCCCCCCTGGACAGTCTAATGGGCTGGCCCTGTTTCACTTTTGTGAAATGAATTTATTGGGGTGGCATTGGTAGGTTCCAAGTGTACAATTCTATTACACATCATTTGTATATTGTATTGTGTGTTGACACTCCAAGGCCCAGTCTCCTTCCATCACCATTTAGGTCCCTTTCCCTTCTCCTACCCTCCCTGGCCCCCCTTTCCCTCCTTGAATCACCACACTGTTGTCTGTGTCTATGAGTTTTTCCTTCACTTAATCCCTTCACTTTTCACTCAGCCCCCCACCTCCTTTCCCTCTGAGAGCTGTCCATGTGTTCTCTGCATCTATGAGTTTGTTTCTATTTTGTTAATTTTGTTCATGAGGTTCCACATATAAATAAACACTCATGGTAATTGTCTCTCTCTGACTGGCTCAGAGACTTAACAAAATACTGCCCAAGTCCATCCATGCTGTTGCAACAGGTAAAATTTCCTTCACTTTTAAATTGCTCTCTTCACAGAAATTGTGCCATCCAAAGCCTTGTGCATCGCTGTTCATCAAATCAACCAATCTGTACAGACAGGGAGCAGATTAGTAGCTTCCAGGGGGAGGCAGACAGGGCAAAGCTGGCTAATGGGTGGGGGATTCCTTCTGGGTGATGAAAATGCTGTGGAACTAGACTGAAGTGCTCCTTTTCCAACACAGTAAATTTACTAGAAGCCTCTGAATAGTTCTTTAAATGGTTAAAATGGTGAAAGTACGTTACATGAATTCTATGAGAATTTTTCAGGCATGTAATAAGGACATAACAAAATGTGTCTGCAACTTTGGTAAAAATCACAGACTGAAAAAAAAAATCACAGACCAAGAAGGATGAGGCCCAGGGTTTCCAACTGTGAGAACCAGCATTGCAGTTGCTCCGAGAGTCTCTTTTCCTGTGACCAACAGGCTCTCCTTCATCCACATTAGGATACACACCTTCATGCAACAACCACGACCCACACAGAGCCTCCAGCCAAGAATCCAACTGAAGCTGTTGGACCACTTGGGTGAGGAATGCACCAGGGTGGCCTCTCTCTCATGTGTGGGCTGCTGAGGAGCTTTTTCAGGTCCTTCCCAAGTCCACCAGATACCCGCCTTCCCCCAAGGCTCCCAAGCCTGGATCAGGTGTCTCCACACTGGACTCTGTCTCCAGCTTTTGATCTCTCCAGCTTTTTGATCATAAGTGATCAGCTTTTGGTCACTTATGATTTTATATAAATTTTTGAAATATTTGTTCTAAATCTGGGAAATATGTCATTAGTATTTTAATAAGGATTTCATGGGATCTATAAAGTGCTTTGGGCAGTATGGACATTTTGATGATGTTAGTTTTTCCAATCTATTAACATGGTATGGGCTTCTATTCGTTTGTGTCTTTTGTACTCTTTCTGTTCAGTGTAAGCGTAGTTTTCTGAGTACACATGTTGTACCTCTTTGGTTAGGTTTATTCTTACATACTTTATTTTTCTATTGCTAGAGGAAATTGGATCTTTTCCATCACTTCTGTGTCTCATATTTCATTGTTGGTGTACACACATGCTTTCAGTTTCTGAATATTGAGTTTGTATCTCACTGTTTAGCAAAATTCACGTTAGGTCAAGCAGTCTTTTGGTGGAGTCTATATGTTTTTCTTTTTTTTCCCTATACTTTTTTTCTTTTTTTACACACATTGCAAACATTGTGTCATCTGCAAACATTATGTCATCTGCAAACATTGACAGTTTCACTTCCTTCTTTACAATTTGGATACCTTTTATTTCTTTCTGTTGTCTGATCATTGTGGTAGAATTTTCAACACTATATTGAATAGCAGTGGTGAAAGCAGGCATCCTTGCCTTGTTCCTGATCTTAGTGGGAAAGCTATAAGTTTTTCCCCATTGAGTATGATGTTGCTGCAGGTTTCTTGTGTATGACCTTTATCATCCTGAGGTACGGACCCTCTATTCCCACTTTGATGAGTATTTATCATAAATGGGTGCTATACCTTATCAAATGCTTTTTCTGCATTTCTTGCTGTGATCATGTGATTTTTGTCTTTCCTTCTATTCATGTGATATATTACATTTATTGATTTGCAAATATTGTTCCATCCTTGCATCTGTGGGATGACTCTCACTGGATCGTGGTGTATGATCTCTTTAACACATTGCCGGATGAGTTTTGCCAATATTTTGTTGAGGATTTTAGCATCTATGTTCATCGGTGATATTGGCGTCTGGTTTTATTTCTTTGTTGTGTCTTTATCTGGTTTTGGGATTAGGACAATGCTGGCCTTGTAAAATGAATCTGGGAGCCTTCCCTTCTGTTTAATTTTTTGAAATAGTTTGAAATCAAGAGGAGTTAGTCCTTCCTAGAATGTTTGGTAAACTTCACATGAGAATCTGTCTGGTGTAGGGTTTTTGATTGTTAGGAGTTTTTTGATCACTGCTTCACTTTTGCTATATGTAAATAGTCTATTCAGATTCTCTGATTTTTCCTGATTTAGTTGGAAGATTGTATGTTTCTAGAAATTTATCGATTTCATCATGGTTGTCTAGCTTGTTGGCATACACTTATTCATAATATTTTCCTCAAAACCTTTGTATTTCTTTGGTGTCAGTTGTTATTTCTCCTCTTTAATTTCTGGTTTCATTTAATTGTGTCTTTTCTCTTCTTTTCTAGATGAGTCTGGTTAAAGGTTTACCAATCTTGTTTATCTTTCAAAGAACCAAGTTTTGAATCCATTGATATTTGTATCAATTTTTAGACCCCTTTTCATTTATTTCTGATCTGACTTGAATTACTTCTTTTATTTTACTCACTTTGTATAAAAGACTGTTGTGCGTGGCCAGGGGCCAGACAGAATCCACACTCATGGATAGGTTTTCTCGTGGGAAATCAGGCCTACATTGTACCTAGGTTGCTTTGAGACTTGCTTTTTGCTCAAACTCGCTCACCCTGAACTGAGGCGGCAAATGTTTACTGCATATCTTTCAAGTAACTTCCTAAAGTCCATGCTAAATTTCCAAGGATGACTGTAACCAGTTCAACCACTTTTTCCTTTTCATTTGCAAATACCCTTTTTCTGTGATGGGATTAGTGGGATCCTCTCCTTTGTTTCCTTTAAAAGGTAACCACCTAAGGTGAACCTGTGCATAGTACATGAGGACCATCATGTGATGTGCCCAGAAAAGCAATAAACGCTTCTCAAGGCGAGGGTCGAGGTGCTCTCCCCTTGAGAGAGTGGCCATGCCATCCCTTGTGCTCCATAGGGCTTAGTAGTTTATGTGAATCTGTCTCATCTCTGCCACAATGCAGCAGACATTGCTTGCTGGTGACCACATCGGCTAATGTCCAGGAACAGGGACACAGGTCTATGATCCGTCACTGTGGAAGACACACCAGTGTGGTTGGAGTGCACAGCCATGGACCCAGGTAAGGACCGAGGATACCAAATGCTTTTTGGTAAGGTTGTAGGGTGTGTTGGATTTCAGAGGAAAGGGGTTTTCTTCTTGGGTCGCCCTCTCCTGTGACCGGTTAGCAACTGCACCTTCTTTAATCAGCAGGAGCCTTACTCTCTCTCCCAAGTACTTGCCACAACTTCGCAGGACTGGGTGGAGCAGGAAAGAGCCACAAGAAACACTGTAAAAACACCCACAAGCCCATCCCCGTGTCACAACCCCCAACTAGGTCTAGGCTTGGGAGAAAGAGCAAAGATTTTTTCTTTCTTTTTATTATTATTATTATTATTATTTATTTAATTGTTGTTCAAGTACAGTTTTCTGTCTTTCACTCCTATCCCAGTCCACCCATCCAGTGCTCCCCACCTCCCTCCCATTTCCACCCGTTAGTCTTTTTCCCTTTTAATCAGTTTTAAAAACATCAACTAGTTGCAGGACAATTTGCAAGCATCTCAACAAATTCTTTCTTTTAAATTGCCTCTTGTGATCTCTTCAGTTTTGTCTTTTTCCTTTCCACCTACATAAGGATTTAAAGGGGCAGGTGGAGAAAAAGCAATGTTGAGACTGGTTTTGTAATTGCCATGCTTGAGGTGGTAGGAGTTTCAGAAAAAGGTTCTTCTATTTGTCAAAAAATTTCTTTAAAAGTTTCTGTGAATCCTCAACTATGGGGAACAAGGTCTCTAAGGAACAAGAGCAATGTTTTAACTTAGTTCAGCACCTTTTCAGTGATGCTGAGTGTCTCCCTGATAAGGGACCTTTAGACTTAGTTAATGCAGGAAAAAGTTGGGCAGAAGTTGAAATAACACCAGGTGGTGTGAGATAAGACTCTAGGTTAGTGTCTCACTCCCATCTTTAAAGGATTTAATTTGAAAATACTGGTTTGCTTGAATTTCATTTTTGTTTTTGTTTTGAAAAGAATGGCTTATCAAAATATTCTGCTAAACCTCTAGTAAATCGAATAAGATCTCTAATGTTGTGACATCATTAGGATTCCTCAGAAAGAATTTAAATTGATTGTTTAAAGAAGGAAAACTATCTCACTTCCCCCCGACAGTAAAAAGTGCAAGAAGAGCCCTGGCTCATATGGCTCAGGGGATTGAGTGCTGACCTGTGAACCGAAGGGACATGGGTTTGGTTCCCAGTCGGGGCACGTGCTTGGGTTGCAGGCCAGGTCCCAGGTGGGGGTGTATAATTGGCAACCACACACTGACATTTCTCTCCCATTCTCCCTGTCCTTCCTTCTGTCTAAAAATAAGTAAATAAATCTTTTTTTAAAAAGCACAGGAAGAAAAATAATGAGAAAAATGTGTCTTTTAACCACTCTGAATCCTCCTTTTGGAGGCCCAGGGACTGCTTTGGTCCTCAGAACAGGCTGTGCCAAGATTAGTACCTTCCTTTCCTCTTCTCCGGCCTCCCTAAAGTTGTCCAGGGCTCTGGACAATCAGACAGCTCACTTCTGAGCACACTCGAGGAATGCAGTAATCACTGAGAATTAACAACAACAACAATAAGTATTTGCCAGTAGAGAGAAAACTGTTTCTGAAAGTTATGGATGTGTTCATAAATTTGTCAATCTAAAGCATGTTATAAGTGGGATGGGGGGTAAGATGTGTTAAAGAAATATCATGAATCCTCCTTGTTTATGCCAGAGCTGTGACCCTTTATTGTAAAAATGAAATATAGATGTACTGTCTCCCGGGGAGAACCACCCCTTCTCTACAGAAGACAAAGTACCATTTTTTAACTTCATGCCTGTAAACACTGATCGTTTCCTTGGGGTACAACCGGCTATTCCCCCAGAGGGAACGGTTAGTCAATCAAGTCACAAAAGGCCCTTGGAACGTAATCACTTTTCTCTAAAACATATCTAAGTACAGAACGGCTCCCCCATTCTTCCCACTTTCCTTGAAAACTCTGAACCCAGGAACTACCAGGTCCTGAGAACTACAGGGCAATTAAGTTGCTGCTTAAACTCAGTGCAGCTTGCAGAAACAGCCTGGGGCCTGTCTTTCCAAACTAAGCAAATTATTAAAGAATGTCCTGATCACCAAGCCCTTAGCAAGGTACCCCCATCTATAGAAATTAATCCTCAAGGATTAGGTTCTCAAATAATTTGGCAAACAGATGTCACTCATTACTCTCCCTTTGGAAAATTCAAATAGGTTCACATATCTATTGACACTTACTCTGGTACTCTACATGCATCTACTTTAATGGGAGAGCCTGCTGAAAATATACAAGCCCATTGGCCTGCGGCCTTTAGTTATTTAGGACAACCTCAGCAAATCAAAACTGATAATGGCCCAGGATACCTTGCACATTCTACTGAGGTTTTTCTTCAGCATTGGAATATCCAACATAAAATAGGAATACCTTACAATTCAACAGGTCAGGCAATTGTTGAATGGGTTCATCATACTTTTAAAAGTCTTCTAAAAAACAGAAAAAGGGGGAGCCATGTTTACATATAATTCTCTAAATTGTGATGAATCACTCTGTACTCCAATTGAGAAACATTTTCAGAAGAGAGAGCCAAAGTCATCTTATGCTCAGGTTTTATACAGAGATCTGCTGGGAGATGGAACTTGGCAGGGCCCTGCAGATCTCTTACCATGAAGAAGAGGGTATGCATGTGTTTCCATCCCTACAGCTTCTTTCTGGCTACCATCCAAAAGAGTAAACACTTATCATGAGCACGATAGACATCAAGCTCTGCTACCTGGAGGCAAGAACTGATCGACTGAAAAACAGATGGCCCAGCTGACCCTGAACAACCAGAAGGAAAATGGACACCTACACCATTACTCATGGGCCAGGGTCTGCCAATGAAGAAGGATGGGGCCTGCCCCAATGACAGAAGCTGAGGC
>NW_028077579.1:0-1198 GCF_014824575.4 Sturnira hondurensis | reverse complement strand
AAAGGCAACCATACATTGATGTTTCTCTCCCTCTCTCCTTCCCCTCTAAAGACAAATAAACAAATAAAATCTTTAAAAAAAGGAATTAAAAGCAGTTGTATAGATATGGAATTAATACTATCCATGTATAGTGCACATCCTTATTTTTCCCTCAAAAATTTGGGTAAAAAAAGTGCTCATTATACACGGCAAAATATGGTAAACATCCGTGAGGACAACGGGACTCTGAAGAAATGAAGTTCAGATGGCCACAAGCCAGCAGGCCAAATTACCATGATGGACGGCAGGGTAAAAGGGACCGGCCAAGGGCCAGAGACCACTGAGAGTTGCCAAGCTGCTTAACTGCACGTGGTGTTCCCAGAGGCCAGGCGGCCAGGCAGCCAACAGGGTGTTGCACATTACCCGTAACCACGGGAAAGAGATTTGGAGAATAAAAGGCGACAGGTGGTTTCTGAAATAAACAAACAAATGACCCATTGCTAATTTCCACAATTCACCATTGACTGAAGAGGTGATTGAATCCTTAAGAGGAAGGACTTCGGCATGTCACGGCAGGTACATACCATAGCTATTTCTCTAGGTCTTTGCCCAAAGGGACCTATAGCCATTTATACAGGTGGTAATAGGCAGGGAAATGGAAAATATTGATACATATAGAAACTATTGGTTCTGCATTGACCTTGATAATCAGAGACCCAAAGCATTGTCTTGGCCCCCTATTAATGTGGGAAGCCTGTGGGTCCAGAAGCTCCTATAAGTCCTGCCTTCCCATGTGCCTGCCGCATCCACAGGCCACTAAGTAGTCATTTCTCCAGTCCCAGAGGACACAGCTCGAATTGACATAAATGGCGATTAGAGCAACCCTCATGAACTGGACTGTCTTGTGACAACCCCCTGTGCCATCTGGGGGCAGCTGGCTCCACAGAGTGCTGGCATAGAGTCTAGAATTATAACCGAAGCCTCAGCGATGAGAAATCACTGTGAATAACGAGGTGCCATCTTTTGGGACAGAAAGGGTCTCCTATATCAACCCATTCTGAGATAGTAACTGCCAGAGCTTACTCATAGCCCCCGCTGTTCCTATCTAGTTTTGTTTTTTTTTACAGTCTTATCAGAATTATTATGTTGGTAGGTAGGACATGCATCGCACACATCCTTGGAAGTACTCTTAAAATTACCTCACTGAAGTGGAGTCAAT
>NW_028077578.1:0-510 GCF_014824575.4 Sturnira hondurensis | reverse complement strand
GTAACTTCTCAGGCTTCTTCACAGACAACCGTGGAATGCAGTTAAAGTCAAAAATATCTGCTGGGTTCCCAACAAGCACAAGGCTCTTTCCAGAAACTGTTCTTCATGAGAGCTGGGAATAAGGCGACTGCTTACACACAAGCATCGTGCACGTCAACATTTGACCAGGGCTCTGGGGACGAGGAGAGAGAAGTCAGGAGTGTGAGCAGCCCCACGTATTTCACCCCAAAGTGGGATCGTGTCTGCAGTTCTCTGAACAAAATGGTCTTCTGCTCCCTGAAAGTAAAACTCGACCACATGCAACACGTGGAGGAGGAAGGCAAAGACGTCACAAGACTCAATGCAAGCAGATGTAGGAAGCAGCTCCTTTGCCCGGGTTCCTGAAGGCAGAGTGGAGGGCAGTCCGTCTCGTGCGCCTCTCTCGGTGGGCAGTCCTTCGAGCCCGGTTAGAAGGAAACACCTTTGCTCAACAGAGACACAGGAAACCGTTTTGAAAATCAAGAAGAAAAA
>NW_028077577.1:0-1043 GCF_014824575.4 Sturnira hondurensis | reverse complement strand
CCCTGGTCTGACATGAGTGTGCGTGCTCCCAGCCAGGCTTTCCTGTTCTCGTAGGCTTGGGTGTGGACCTTTCCCTGTGTTGTGGCTGAATACACAGGGCAACTCACAATTGTCCCAAACGAACAGCAACAGCCTGACTCCCTGTGTTTCCCTGTCTGTGCAGTCTGAGTATGAGTGAAGCTGGCAACTGGCTCTCTTCTAGGGGCCCAGCCAGCAGCTCGAGACTCCCTGAGATTGTTCACCAGCCTTGCAGGTCCCGCTCCACAGGGATCACCTGGGCAACTCTCAATTCCCCAAGCTGAGGGTTGGCGCAGACCCCGCCCCGCCGGAAAAGCATGGGCAACTGGCGGTTCCCCAAGTAGAAGGCCTGCGAGGGGCACCTTGGGGGCCGGGAAGGCATGCGCGCCCGGCAATTGAAGCAGCAGGCACCAGCGCGGGCCGCCCAGGGGCCAGGAAGGCGAGCAGGACCAGCGGCTGCCAGACGGGACCGGGAAGGTGAGCGAGGATGAAGGAGTAGGCGCTGGCGCTGGCGCAGGTCGCTCGGGAGCCGGGAAGGCGTGCAGGACCTGCGGTTGATGAAATCGGGGCGGGGGGGGGGGGGNGGGAAGGCGTGCACGACCTGCGGTTGATGAAATCGGGGCGGGGGGGGGGCCCGGAAGGCGCTCGAGACTGGTGGTCAACGAAGCTGGGGGGCCCAGGAAGGTGTGCAGGGCTGAAGGAGCAGGAGCCGTCGACGGCGCAGGCCACTCGGGGGCCAGAAAGGCGCATGCGATCTGCAGCCAGCCAAGCCAGATCAATGCTTGACTCACAGTGTCTCCCAGTCTGCGCCAGCTGAGCAGGGATGGAGCTGGTCTGTGCTGCCTCGCCTCCGGGTGAGCAGGGATGGAGTTGGTCTGCGCTGGCTGGGTAGGAATGGAGCTCGCAACTGACCCACTTCTGGAGGCCCTGCCAGCAGCCTGAGACACCCCAGGACTGCTCGAGGGCAGGCACGGGCCCCTCGAAGCAGGGAATGCTCTGGCAACTCTCAGTTCTCCCAAGCCAGC
>NW_028077576.1:0-570 GCF_014824575.4 Sturnira hondurensis | reverse complement strand
ATTTATCCTACTTTATATACAAATAGAAAATGTTAACTTATGCTATGTTTATCTATATGGAACTCTTTTAATGCTATTTACTTTGTTTCGTAGAATTGATTTTTAATTTATTTATCCTCATTGATCTACTACTGCTGATAAGATAGGATGAGGTACTCTGAGTTTATTTAAAGATATCATATCTAAACTTGGAGTGTATGTATATGTGTGTATATATATGTATAAACACACACACATATATGTATATATGTATATGTATATATACATATACATGTATATATATGTATATATATATACGCCCTGTCTGGTGTAGCTCAGTGGATTGAGTGTGGGCCTGTGAACCAGACGATCACGGTTCGATTCCCAGTCAGGGCAGATGCCTGGGTTGCAGGCCGGTTCCCTGCAGGCCAACTCCCGGCAGGGGATGCACAAACGGCAACCATACATTGATGTTTCTCTCCCTCTCCCCTTCCCCTCTAAAGGTAAATAAATAAAATTTTTCAAACACACACACACACACACACACACACACACACACATATGTATTCCTCCATTTTACAATGCAACATT
>NW_028077575.1:0-512 GCF_014824575.4 Sturnira hondurensis | reverse complement strand
AGACAGTGGCTTCGGGGCTGGTCTCAAACAACGGAAAATGTCTTCTTTTCTTTAAAAAAAAAAAAGATGTTATTGATTTATTTTTAGAGAGAGGGGAGGGAGGGAGAAAGAGAGAGAAAGAAACATGATTGGTTGCCTCTTGCACGACCCCAACAGGGACCTGGCCTGCAACACATGTGTGAGCCCTGACTGGGAATTGAACCAGCAGCCTTTCGGTTCATAGGCTGACATTCAATCCATTGAGCCGCACCAGCCAGGCCTGGAAGACTTTTAAAAATCTACTGATGCTAGAAGCCCATTTCATGACCCACCTTTCCCCGACTCTTCCTCACCTCCCTTCCACCCCCTCCCTGTGTATGAGCTTTACCTTCCTACCTTGTAATGGTAGCAGGGGTAACAATGAATCTGCTTAACGATTCATAGGTGGGTAAATTGGCCGGATGTGATTTCAGTGAATTCAACCAGGAACTTAAAAGCGGGTATGGGACAGTCTCCCAGGTCCACAGCCAGTG
>NW_028077574.1:0-610 GCF_014824575.4 Sturnira hondurensis | reverse complement strand
TTCCCATCAGACTGTCAGCTGGTTTCTCAAACGAGATCTTACAGGCAAGAAGAGGCTGGAAAGAAGTATTCTTAGTCATGAAATGCAAAGACCTACAACCAAGATTGCTCTATCCAGCAAAGCTTTCATTTAGAATGGAAGGGCAGGGACTTCCGCCAAGGTGGAGGCATAGGTGGAAATACTGTGCCTCCTCCCACAACCAAGTTTGAACAAAACAAAGGTTTGGAGAACTAGGACACACCCAAAGACCAGAAAACAGAATTATACCGGAGTTTGACAACTACAAACCGTTCAACGGGGGCGGTAAGAGGCGGAGCCAGCAGCGGAGCTGGGTCGGGCAGGACAGATCCCCCGACCTAGGTGTGCAGGCAGCCCGGAACCAGTCGGGGTGTGGGGCAGACTGACTGCGGTCACACATTCACGCACAGTGAGACAGATCACATAGGCCCCAGGGGGCGAACCCAGTGGTGGAGGGCTGATGGTGGTGGCACACTCTCATGCAGTGGAACGAAACTCGTGGGCCTGGTGACGGTGGTGGCTGTGGCACCGGGCCGCGGTGGCAGGCGGCAGACAGGAAGCCATTGTCCCTCTTTGACCCCGCCCCCACATA
>NW_028077573.1:0-1236 GCF_014824575.4 Sturnira hondurensis | reverse complement strand
AAAAATAAATCAATTTATAAGAAGTCAAAAGTATAACTGTCAGCTCCAATAGAATCAGTTCAGGAATATTTGAATGACTTTGTAATATATTTTAGTGACCATAATTTGCCACTATTTCCTGGGAGCTCCAGTGAAGTGTCAGCAGAAGTTAGCCTAAGAGGGCCACTTCCTTTGCAGAGAAACACCAAATGCAAGCAGACATAGGCACAGAAGTGCACAAGAAAGAGAGCGCATGTCTCTCAAACTTGCAATTGCAAGGCACTCTGATCAGACATGTCCCCTGGCAAACAAATGGGCCAGCCATGGGGATGTAAGTACAGGAATTCACAGAGGCAGAGTCTGAGATGCCTCCCTCAAGCAGTGTCAAGGGCAAGAGGCAGCTGTCATGAGCTTGGGATGCACAGTATGCACTGATAAGCATTTTTTATAAACTGATGGAAAGTATCCTGGAGTAGATGACCACTCAGTATCCTGTCACTTCTGATTCTGCATTGACAGGCACTGGTTTTCCTTATTTTGTCATGCTTTTCGTTTTTGACTGACATCCCCAGAAACTGCATTCCCAATGAAAAAACTAACGATGCAATGAAATGTGCTTGTCTGAATGACACATCTCACTGTCTTTGATCTGTGCAACATTAGAAGTTGGCTTTGCTTGGGCTCTCTTTTATGTCTAGGTGGGTGTGACAGTAATTTTTCACCTGACTTTAGATCCTTTTTTACTCTTTTTAAATGCATTTATTTATTTATTGAGAGAGAGGGGAAGAGAGGGAGAAAAACATCGATGTGAGAGGGAAACATCCATTGACTGCCTCTTGTACATCCCCTTACCAGGGACCCCAACTGGGGACCAAACCAGCAACCCAGACCTGTGCCCTAATCAGGAATCAGACTGCTGACCTTTTGCTTTGTGGAACAACGCCCAGCCCTCAGAGCTACACTGGCCAGAGAGATCCTCCTTTACCTATTTCAGTCAACAAAAGAGTGATTTTTTCCTCTATCAGTACGGTTCAGAAAAAAATTCTATAGTGAACAATGGGGTTGGGTTTTGAATGTCCCTTTCCTGTCAAGGGCTAACTGTGTCTCATGATGCAGTGACTTAGCTCTCCCACTGGAAGCTCTGAGAAAACCTGCCCCCATTCTGACATTTCTTGGCCTGCTGGGTTAGGTTCACTGTTCAATGAGCAGCAATGAGGTGCAGCTTTATTTCTAGGTCACAGCATGGCCTTTTCCCAA
>NW_028077572.1:0-954 GCF_014824575.4 Sturnira hondurensis | reverse complement strand
AGGAATAAACAAATGGACTTCATAAAAATAGACAGCTTCTGCATGGATAAAGAAAACATCAGCAAATTAAAAAGGGAACCAACCATACAGGATAATACATTTGCAAATGATACCTCAGAGAATGGTCTGATCTCCAATATATGTTAAGAACTGACATGACGTCACTCCAGAAAGACAAGCAATCCAATTAGAAAATGGGCAAATGACCTGAACAGACACTTCCCCAAGGAGGACATAAAGAGAACTCTGAGAAATATGAAAGGATGCTCAGCATCACTAGCCATCAGAGAGATGCAAATTAAAGCCATGACTAAATACCACTTCACACCAGTCAGAATGACCATCGTAAACAAATCAACAAACAACAAGTGCTGCCGAGGTTGTGAGAAAAAGGAACCTTAGTGCACTGTTGGTGGGAATGAAGGCTGCTGCAGCCACTGTGGCAAACATTATGGAATTCCTTAGAAAAATGAAACAGAAAAGCCTTTTCACCTGGCAATTCCACTACTGGGATATACTTCAAGAATCCTGAAAGACCAATCCAAAAGAACCTATGCACCCCTATGTTCATAGCAGCACAATTTACAATAGACAAGTGCTGGAAGCAGCCCAAATGTTCATCAGTAAACACGTGGATAAAAAAATCTATGATACATTTGCACAATGGAATTCTACAGAGCAGAAAGTAAGAAGGAGCTCCTACCATTTACGACAATATGGATGGAACTGGAGAGCATTATGCTAAGTGAAATAAGGCATGCAGTGAAAAACAGATACCATATGATCTTATGTATAAGTTGAACCTAATCAACAAAGCAAACAAGCATGAAAAATACAAAGAGAGACATTGCAATAAAGAACAAACTGACAGTAACCAGATGGGAGGACGGAGGGAGATAACGAGAGAAAATAGAAGAAGAGCCATCCAACAGCATCCATAAAGGAATCTCCAGC
>NW_028077571.1:0-647 GCF_014824575.4 Sturnira hondurensis | reverse complement strand
GGGCAAGAAGCAGCAGGGCCCTGCTCTGTCCCTTCTGTTCCCTGCAAAGACCTAGGTCAGCAGCAGACAAGGGTGCCTTCCCCCAGGGGACACCCAGGAGCCCAGGGCACTGAGCAGGGCACTCACCTGCAATGGAAACCATGGCCCACCTTTCCTGGCTGAGCAGGGGGTTTCTGATGACACAGGAGACGTCCTCTCCAGAGCTGACTCCCAGGATCACAGAGACGGAGGCTGCATAAAGGCCCTGGGGGTCTGCAGTCTCTGTGGCCACCTCAGCAGGCAAGCTGTGTCCCCTGGTGTCTCTCCACTGGATTTGGGGCTCCGGGTACCAGCCAGCAGAGGAGCACTCCACATGGATCCCTCCAGCCTCGTAGCCCTTAATTTCAACGTGGGGATCAGAGCCCAGTGCTGGGGAGGAACAGTGAGCCTGAATCAGGGGGAGCCCTCTGCACTGGTGAGGGTCTCCACAGCAGGGAGGGGCACATCCACCCTGGATGAGACCAGCAGGGATTCATCAGGAGCTGTTCCCAGAGTGAGCTGTGCAGGAGAGACTGACCCACCCAGTGACCACTGTCTGACCATGGCTGGACCCTCGGGGTGGATCCAGGGGGATCTGGGCCAGAGCAGACATGGCTTCCCCTAAATCC
>NW_028077570.1:0-991 GCF_014824575.4 Sturnira hondurensis | reverse complement strand
GCACTTGCCTTGTGTGCTGTGCCAGGCACTGAGACCAAGCTTGATATTCATTCCTGAATCCTCGTATGTCATTAGTCTTGTTCTGACGTGACAACCTCTCAGCTAGTAAAAGGCAGAACCAGGATTTAAAGCCAGGCCCTGTGGTCCCAGAGCCTGTGTCCGTAAGTAAAGGCTCTCCTGCCTTGGGGTTCCCAGAGCACCCATTCCTCCCGTATCTCCCATCCCTGCCCACCTCCAGGCAGTGGGCTTGGGTTCTTCTACCTCTGAGTGGCGGCCGAGCCAAGGGTGGTCAGCAGGGATCTGCTGAAGACACTGGTCTGTCTGTGCAGCCGGGGATGGGGGGGGGATGAGACCCTCAGAGGCAGGGGTTACGTGGTAATGGTTTAATGCCCTCCCTTTCTCCTAAACCCACTTCTAGCTGTGTGTATGTATACGGGGGCACCAAATACAAAATTGAATGAATGAATGAATGAATGAATGAATGAATGAATGAAAGAATTAGTGAAGGAGTAAACATTTGTCCCACCTCTTTGAGCCAAGCATGTGCAGTGTCACTTCCATGTGCAGTCCAAAGTTCATGGGCACCCTCCTCCATCCCTGGGCACATCTTGCCAGGATTGTTCCTGGGATATGATTGGGTGCTCACACCCCTCCCTCTGCATCCCAGGGGTTGCAACCAGCGACCCACCCCCACCTTACAGCCAGAAGCCTGCTCCACCTCTGAGACTCTGTGCACTGAGATGCTGACTCACTGGGTCATGGGCCCAGCCACCAGTGATAAGAAGACCCCAGATTTGGGGCTGAGACATTGGAGGGTGCCTGTTGGATTGCTCCAGGATCTGCCTGCACACCTCTGTGTCACCATGGGACGCTGATCGCTGTCAGAGCAGGGTCTTTGCGTGCTGAGAAAGACCACACGCAGGCTGGGTTCCCCTGTCTCCACCATGGGGCACAGGCTTGGGGGCCAGGAAGCTCTTGCTCTGGTCCTGCC
>NW_028077569.1:0-677 GCF_014824575.4 Sturnira hondurensis | reverse complement strand
CACGGGGACCTGGAGGAGGGTAGGAGGCAGCTCGTCTGAGGGCAGAGAAGGGCCCTCTGAGGAGCCTCCTGTGCCCCCCCCACACTCCAGGGGCGCCAGGAGGACATCCAAGGCGTGTGCAGCGGCTGGATAACAACCCCCTTTCCATCCCACTCATGGGATAATGGGACCATGACCGAACCCCATTCTCATTCTGGGAAGATGGTTCAGGCAGCAGTGGGTCTGGGGAGCCTGCAAAGAGCACAGCGCCCTGAGCAGAGACGGCAGATGGGCAGGTTGGGAACCCTGTGTGGAGTGCGGGGCAAAACTAGGCGCTGAGCGGATCCTGGGAGCCGGGGAAGGGGTCTCAGAGTCCTGGGTTGCCTTGAGGACAGTGGCCGTGCCTTCTTCTGGGACATGGCAAACTGCAGGAGGAGCAGCCGTGGGGGTCAGGGTGGGACCCGTGGGTGGGGGCCTGGGGGCACCTGGGCTACCAAATCGAACAAGTGGCTATGCTCACGAGGATGCTGGGGGTGGCCGGGGCCCCAGACACAGATGTGGCCCTGGGGATGGCCGGGATCCTGGGCCCACTGACTCACCCTCTGCTCCAGGCCCCGGGATGACAAAGACAAAAACAATGTCTGTTCCTTCCTGTTGGAAGTGTGGGAAGAAGGAGCAGTGTACCAGCAGGGTGAGGG
>NW_028077568.1:0-1367 GCF_014824575.4 Sturnira hondurensis | reverse complement strand
ATCAGGAAGGCACAGCTATTAACTCGCCATTATTATGCAATGTGTCTTAAAGGCTGTATCATCCACTCCCCCATTCAAGCTTTGTCACAGATACGCCTTCCTATTTGCAGGGGACCCTCTCTCCGCACCCTGTTACATGTTCACTGCCCCAAGTCAAGGTTCCTTCCACCACCATTCATCTCCCCCATACACCCTTCTACCTGCGGCACACATTTCCCTCTGGTAATAACAATAATTTCCCATTCTGTTGTCTGTTTTTAGGAGCTTCTTTTTTCTTGATCCTTTTGCTAACATCTTAAAGAAAAACCCCAAATCTTACAAATCCAATATCAGTGCTTTTCTTCATATAATTATGCACTGCTAAGGTGCACAGTTAACTTTCAGCTTTCTCTCCAAGAGTTTCTTATTCTTGTAAGTCATTGATTTTGGCTAGAATAAGTGTTCTTGAATAACAGATGTGCAAGCAAACATGATACTTTATATTCTTTTTTTTAAGATTTTATTTATTTATCTTTAGAGGGGAAGGGAAGGAGAGAAGTAGAGAGGTATCAATGTATGGTTGCCTCTCGTGCATCCCCTGCTGGGAACTGGCCTGCAACCCAGGCATGTGCCCTGACTGGGAATCGAACCGCGATACTATACTTTATATTCTGACACTGGACTTATCTTTTGGTGTGTGAATCTTGGAGACTCAAAATAGGTAAAAATAGAGCAGTAAATGACATTTTAATTTTGAAGACATTATGGTAATAGACGTGTTTCACGTGATATATTCCCCTTAAATGGGGAGATTATTTTGGGAGATATCTAGGGTTAAGTATATATGTAGGCTGAAATGCCATTGATATTTATTTATCAACTCTATTAATCATTTGACAACTTTTAAAACTTCACATTTCAGCTAACTTAAGACAGTATTTTCATTGATGATGATGTAAAGGCAGCTTATATTTAATCACTGAAAAGTCACTAATTCTATTTGTGGCATTTAAAAACGAATAAACAAAAAAGTAGTCTGTCTGAGTTACGGCGCTGTTTCCATTGGTCCATGACTGTTTGAAACACCAGACACTAAATGGCAAGGCTAATCAATGTGTGGAAATAAAATCAAGGTGCATGTTTTAGATCCTATGTTTATATTCCAAATAGAAGATACCTGGAGGAAGAAGGGATTGACTATCAAAGATTCAGGGTAGAGGGGAAGCATTAACGGGTGCAGTGTGTATCTGTAAAATGGCTCGGTACATGCTAATGAGGCAGCAGGTATCTTATGTAAACAGCTCTCTCTCTTATTCTCTGTCTCCCTTTCTCTCTATATATATAGAGAGAATTTAGAATTTTACATATACATAGATAAAATTTATCTA
>NW_028077567.1:0-1253 GCF_014824575.4 Sturnira hondurensis | reverse complement strand
TCCGTGAAAACGGTCATTTTTCGGCGGGGCACGTGATTTCCTCAGAGGAGAGCTGTGACTTTCTGAACACACGGTGGCCGTAAGTCACAGCAGCAATAACGATGGTTGTCTTGGAATGGTGTGAAGATACGTCATCTTTTTCCTTCTACATATTTTCCAGACTTTTCCTACTGTCTTAATTTTGGAAGTGTGTTGTTGTCTCTGTTTGTTTTGTTTGGACTCCAAGTGGTGTGGAGCAGACAAAGGATTCTGAAAAGAGAGGGTGAATCAGACAGGCGGTGGCAGCCACCAAGACCTGGGCCACCAGGGCAGAGGTGCCGACAGCCAGCACCATCTACCGCCCAGGGAGCAGTTCGAGTCCTGGCCGACCAGGAGCAGTGCCGCCACAGCTGCGAAGGCCATCTGAGTCAGCGCGGAGCCCGAAGACAGCAGAGACGCCAGGGTACCACCTCTAGAGATTGTCATTTGTGAGGACCGAGGTGGGGTCCAGGCACTTGTGGTTTTAGTCATTACATCACCTACCGCTCTCACTCACACAGCATTTGAGAACCTTTGGGCTACAGCGCAGCATCTATGAGGCCAAAGTCCCAGACGGCGTCCCCAAGGGACTCTCCACAGTTAGCCGTTCCCAGTGCCTGCAGGCTGCATGCCCGTTCGAGGCCGTATGTGCAGCCCAGGCTAGGCCAGCTCAGAGCCCCGATGGGAAGGAGCGGGTTATTGCCACCGCTCTCTGCCAGACCCCTTCAGCCAGGACAAGCAGTGAGATCTCACCACTTGACAACACAGGAGGCCCTGGAGGGCATTATGGCAAATGAAATCAGACAGAGAAAGACAGATGCCTTAGGATTTCACTTCTATGCAGAATCTAAAACAACAAAAGAAACGAACAGACGGGACACAAACATTCTCATAAACACCAACAACAGACGGAGGGTTGCCAGAGGGGAGAGGGGTTGGGAGGATGGGGAAAGGGGGGAAGGGATCGAGATGTACACATTGCCAGTGATGGAAACAGTCACCCAACCACTGTGTTGTATACTAGAACTAATGTACTAGTCTATATTAGCTAGAATTGAAAACTGAAAAGAAAAAAATAGATAACCCAAACATACACCCTGTTATGGGTGAGTCAGTAATCGAGGACATAATTTAAAGAGTAATGAGATCTTGACCGTTGTATCTGGTGGCTGACGAAGATTCCACAAAGCAGGTGATTGAAGAAATCATCGGGTTAATGGATTCCATGTCTAAGA
>NW_028077566.1:0-685 GCF_014824575.4 Sturnira hondurensis | reverse complement strand
ATAACATAAAATGGAGTAAAGATGGCCTCTTCAACAAATGGTGTTGGGAGAACTGGACAGCTACATGCAAAAAATTGAAACTTGAGCACCAGCTTACACCATACACCAAAATTAATTCAAGGTGGATAAAAGACTTAAATATAAGCTGTGAAACCATTAAGGCCCTAGAGGAGAACATTGGCAGGAAAATCTCAGATATTCCATGCAGCAAGATTTTTACTGATACATCCCCTAGAACACAGGACATAAAGGAAAGAATAAACAAATGGGATCTCATCAAAATTAAAAGCTTCTGCATGGCTAGGGAAAACAGTATCAAGATAAAAAGAGAAGCAACAGCTTGGGGAAACATATTTGCCAATAATACCTCAGACAAAGGTTTAATCTCCAAAATATACAAAGAACTCACTCAACTCCACTCAAAGAAGATGAGCAACCCAATTAAAAAATGGACAAAGGACTTAAACAGACATTTCTCCAAGGAGGACATACAGAGGATCCAGAGACACATGAAAAGATGCTCGATATCGCTAGCTGTCAGAGAGAGGCAAATTAAAACCACAATGAAATACCACTTTACACCAGTCAGAATGGCTATCATAAACAAAGAAACAAGTGCTGGAGAGGTTGTGAGGAAAAGGGGACCCTAGTTCACTGTTGGTGGGATTGCAGACTGGTACAACCA
>NW_028077565.1:0-745 GCF_014824575.4 Sturnira hondurensis | reverse complement strand
GGTGCAGACAGAAGGTCCAGGTGACAGCGGAGCCAGGTGAGGGTGGAGGGAGGCGTGTCTGCACAGGGCAGCTGTGTGGCCAGCACCCGGGCGGCACGACCCTCACTCAGGCTCAGAAATGGGTTCCTGGGCGAAGGCTGGCTGGACAGCGTGGAGCGGCCAACTCCTTCTGGGTGCTGAGATGCAGCCACAGGCAGAGGCAAGGCCTCCGAGCTGTGTGGGCGGAGCTTCTCAGTGCGGGCAGGGCCTCCCGCCCAGGGCAGTGGGAGGAGGTGGTTCTGTTCCCCGGGTGACTGTGGATCCCTCCCATGCTCCTCCCCACATCCTCGACCCTAAATTGCACTAAATTCGCTGCCCTCTGAAATTCAATTTTGTTTCAGCTTTGATGCCCACTCATGCAGCCAGTCTCAGTATTTTGGGCTCAGGCTGTTTCCTGGACTTCCTCTGAGTTAGACCCTGTGAGACTTGAGTAGCTAGAAATGTGTAGAGCTCACACGGGCCCGTGGCCAAACTGAAACTGTGGGGGGTCCCTGAAAGGGCTCCGCCAGAGACATAGTTGCTCTCTTTGCCTTTATCACCACCATAGCACCACCACCATTGTCAGCACCATCACCTCTATATCCACCACCATGACCACCACCACCATCATCATCACCGTCATCACCACCATCACCACTATCGCCACCACCATCACCACCACCACCACCATCACCACCACCACCACCACCACCATCACCACCACCAC
>NW_028077564.1:0-765 GCF_014824575.4 Sturnira hondurensis | reverse complement strand
TGAGCCACACCAGCCAGGGCCTCTTCTTTTTGGATTTATTCAAAGTGTTATACGTGTATTTCAGAGCAGCCATACAATCAAAAATATTTTTAGAGGTATTATTAATAATTCCTACCTGAATCAGTTTAATAAATCAGTTCAATTAGAATTTAAGGTATTTCATGACTTGAAATACTTCTTTCCAGCCCCTTCTTGCCTGTAAGGTCTCTTTTGAGAAATCCGATGACAGTCTGATGGGCACTTCTTTGTAGGTGACTGTCCCCTTATCTCTTGCTGCTTCTAGAATTCTCTCCTTCATTTTAATCTTGACTAATGTAATTATGGTGTGCCTCAGTGTGTTCCTTCTTGGGTCCAACTTCTTTGGGACTCTCTGAGCTTCCTGGATTTCCTGGAAGTCTATTTCCTTTGCCAGATTGGGGAAGTTCTCCTTTATTATTTGTCCCAATAAGTTTTCCACTCATGGCTATTCCTCTTCCCCTTGTGGTACCCCTACAATTCGGATGTTGGAACTTTTAAAGATATCCTGGAGGTTCCTAAGCTTCTCATTTTTTTTGAATTCTTGATTCTTTATTCTTTTCTGTTTGGTTGCCTTTTTTCTTCCTTCTGGTCTACTCCATTGATTTGAGTCTGAGTTTCCTTCCCAACACCATTGGTTTCCTGTGCATTTCCCTTCATTTCACTTAGTTTGGCCTTCATTTGTTCCTCTAATTTGTGACTAAAATAAACCAGTTCTGTGAGCATCCTGATCACCAGTATTTTGAACTG
>NW_028077563.1:0-1863 GCF_014824575.4 Sturnira hondurensis | reverse complement strand
AAAATGTTACAGGGACTTACCTAAAAAAGGAAGATAAAAAATATGAACAGTAAAATGACAACAAATTCACAACTATCAACAAATGAACCTATAAGAAAAGAAAAACAACGAAACCAAAACTAAGCAAGCAATGAGAGCAGGAACAGAATCAGAGAAATGGACATCACATGGAAGGATTTCAGTGAAAAGGAGGAGGAAGGAATATGGAGAGAAAGGTACAGGAGAAAAGAAGCATAACTAGTAGGCATGAAATAGATGGTGAGAGATAAAAATGGTATAGGAAACAGAACTTATAAAGAAGAACTTATATGCACAACCCATGGACAGGAACTAAGGGGGGTGATGCTGGAGTGTTGGGGGGTGCAGGGTAGAGGGGGATATAGGGGAGAAAAAATTCAGACAACTTTAATAGCACAGTCAATAAAACACACTTAAAAAAAGAAGTGGTAATATAAATGACAGCAGACTGAAATTTTCTGAACAAGAGCTGGAAAGTGAGCAGCATGGAATCACATGTTCTTTTAATGGAACTGGTTCCAATAGGCACAGAAATCCTTTGCCATAGCCTTGAAAGAGACTATGGGGCTCTTCCAGATTACTCTGGCTAATTCCTGAAATGTCTAGAAATGTGAAGTAGACTGAAATAATTACAAGTGCAGAAAAAACTGATTTTACAGTTTGTCCCTTATTACTATATACCTGCACTACTGAAATAAGGGCAGAGTTCACTTAAAAAGCACAGTTTTTTAAACAAGGATCATTTTCATGGATTCCAATTTTAAAGCAAATAAAATTATTTCAGATGGTTTTCAATGTCTTAAATTGAAAGTTTTATTTGCTCAAAGCACTTAACCCAATGGTTATTCAGTATCTAATGAGAAAGATACTGCAAAACACTTGGCCTTCCTGTGGCTCTCTGGGCCTCAGCTTCCCCACTAAGATCAGGAACAAGACAAAGTTGTCCACTTTCACCACTTCTATTTAATATAGTATTGGGAGTTTTAGCCTCAGCGATTAGGCAAGAAAAGGAAATAAAAGGCATTCAAATTGAAAAGGAGGAAAGAAATTACTTTTTAAAAAAATATTATATTATTTTCTTTAAGATTTTATTTATTTATTTTTAGAGAGGGGAAGGGAGAGAGAAAGAGAGAGAGAGAAACATCAATGTGTGGTTGCCTTTCACATGGCCCCCACTGGGAACCTGGGCCACAACCCAGGCATGTGCCCTGACTGGGAATCGAACCTGTGACCCTTTGGTTCACAGCCCGTGCTCAATTCACTGAGCTGTGCCAGCCAGGGCAGAAATTACTTTTTGTTTCATTGTTTATGCTGCTACAGTTGTCCCAATTTTTCTTCTTGCATTGTACATATGCTACAAAAAAAGGAGAAATAAGGTCATATTATTTTTCATATAAAATTTAATTTTTTTCCAGGCTATATGCACTAAAGATTCTAACCTACTTTGTGATATACCAACTACTGATTTTAAAGAGGGCAAGGAAACACTCATATTGTACTAACATCACAAATCAGAAGGATACAGTTATCTTTCTTTTATTATTTTTTTAAAAACATAAATACATTTTAATGAAGTCAGTCATATTTAACAGTAAATTAAATTTTAATGTTTATATTCTCAGTGGCCTGTATGCATAAAGAGTCAGATTTGGGAGATGTACTTATTCCTGGGCATACAGGACAGCTAGATAAACACAAAGGTGGGGATCAGCAGTTAGACTCTACAGAAGTTGCTCTCCTTTAAAAGGAGTCAGGTGACTAAGACCCCAGGCATATCAGGTCATGGTGTCACCTTCTCCACAAAACATATTCCAAGTCCCTGACTTCAGTTCCAGAGGTCAGCAG
>NW_028077562.1:0-504 GCF_014824575.4 Sturnira hondurensis | reverse complement strand
GGATTATGAATCTATCTCCATTATGGTGCAATGCCATTTATTCTGGAAAATTGTAACTAATATAGTGCAAATGAGTAGTGATGGAACTAAGTCAGAAACACACTGGCATACATAGGCCTTTGAAACTGAGAAGGACTGAGGTGTTTTACTTCCCAGGCCTGACCCCATCCCCAAAACCACTTCAGCCTGATCTTCCCTTGACCAGCCAATGTTCACTGATTACTCTTCCAGCAGTGGAGAAGCAAAAGTACATTAAACACCCAAAGGAGAAACTTAAGCTGCCTTTGTACCCCCGTCTTAAACACTGGCTACAACTCACAGTTATTTTTGAGGTTCACAAAATATTGTTCTTTAGACTGCTTCTATTTGCGGGAAAACAAGTAAGTTTTTATATCTTATTTTGGGTATCTATATTTTACCTAAATATTTGTTATTAAAACAGTTTAGACCACCCCCCCCAAAAAAATTATTAAAATAATTTGGCTAGCATTTATAGACATGGAC
>NW_028077561.1:0-663 GCF_014824575.4 Sturnira hondurensis | reverse complement strand
CCAGGATCAGGCCCTTCCTGGGGAGAAAAATGAACTCTACTCCTTCAGGTCACTGTGCAAGTTTTTGAAACCTTAGAGGGCAAGTCAGAGCACAGAGGCCTGGTGCCCTCACTCTCTCCTTCCTAGAAGCCATGTGCTTCCTAGATTCGGCCTCCTCAGAGCTGGAGTCCAGCAGCCCAGGAGGCTCAATGGGCCAATCCTTGGCTCTGATATCTCAGCTGCTGGAGGGGAGAGGAAGGGCAAGAAGCCGGCATCAGAGTTATATGAGTTACCAGGTAACCAGGTTCCCACCTGGTTGTGTCTTCTCGGTGAAGGTGTGACTCCACCAGGCTGAAAAATGACATCTCTTCCTTCTTGCTCTGCCAGGCTCAGCCCAGGGCCCAGGGAAGGGCGCAGCAGCCCGCAGGCACCACCGGGCTTGCCCAGGCACGCAGGCTCTTACCCCAGTCCTGCTCAGTCAGCTGATGCAAGCCCAGGAAGAGAGAGCTGTGTGCTTCACAAGAGCCTAAACTTCTCTAAGAGCGGCAAACACCGACCACCCCCAAATACTCCACACAGCTCTTTAACATCCACACTTCCTTACCTCCCCACACCACCACATCCAGCTGTCCACATTCTTTCCTAGCCCCACATGTTTGGGGCTCATGCTTCAGGGCTGGAAGG
>NW_028077560.1:0-746 GCF_014824575.4 Sturnira hondurensis | reverse complement strand
TGTCCTCAGTTCTGTGGTCAGAGGCTGAAGAAATCTGCAGTAAACCTTAGGGCCACACAATTAGAGTGTGGGGTATTGATTCTGGCAGGTTTCAGTCAGCTTTGTCAGGAAATAAAGTGCCTAATTGTATCTCCTGTACACCACTTTGTAAATATTTAGCATCTGGGAACACAGATAGGCATGTCAGACTGTGGGATCCTCTAACTGAAGATGACACTTCAGTGTAGCTGTCCCTCACCTCACATACAGAGAGAGTCACAGCAGCAAATTGGTCTGCAGCTATGAGCAGCTGCTGATTTCAGGTTCTTTAGATAACATTGTCAAGGTGTGGGATGCAAGTTGTAAGGCCCCTCTATGAGTTTGCTGCTCATGACAAAGTTCTGAGTGTAGACTAGACAGACAGAGGGTTACTTCTGAGTGAAGAAGTGGGAAATAAATTGGTATTCCTACATATATTCACCTACCACTTCCCATGTGGGGGCATAGGAAAGATTGATAGCCCTGGCTGGTGTGGCTCAGTGAATTGAGCACGGGCCTGCAAACCAAACAACCATGGTTTGATTCCCAGTTGGGGCACATGCCTGGATTGCAGGCCAGGTCCCAGCAGGGTACTCACGAGAGGCAACCATACACTGGTATTTCTCTCCTTCTCTCCTTTCTTTCCCCTCTAAAGATAAATAAATAAAATCTTTAAAAAAAGATTGATAAATTAGACCATAGAGATTCTTTCTATAAATGTAATTGAT
>NW_028077559.1:0-631 GCF_014824575.4 Sturnira hondurensis | reverse complement strand
TTGAATGCTATGGCCATATACTACATACACATACTCACCCAGTGGCATCTACAGTCCCCACTGACTAGTACAGTGAAGTCATCATTGCGCATGTGCATTCCAGTCCAATCTCCTTGACTTCCAGGGTACATCCATGTCACCCAAATCATTCTCATATCATTAACAATGGTTGGACTTTTTTCGGACAGGCTTTGTGTTTTCAGAGGCATTTGAAATAAGAACATATGTAGACAGACTTAATAGGATGTTCAAAGGGAGTGTTCACCTATGGTAAAGGGGGTAGTAATTGAGAGCCAGTAGTGTGGGCTCTGGAGTCACTTGGGGTTCAGTGTAAATTCCATTGTCTTTTTTTACCAGGTATGTGACCTTCAACAAGAGACTAAACTATGTTTTCATATCTGCAATGTGGGATAACCAAAATACCTCAGTATTGTAAAGTATAATGTAAATAATATATATAAAGAATCAAGAATTGTTGTAAACCCAGAATAAACACCAAACACCATGTTAACAGCTAGTATTATTATTACTAAGAAAATTACATAAAGAAATCAGGAGAAGTACTTGTGCAGGAATAAGTATTCTAGCTATTTTGGGGTATAATATTGTATCAATCAGTGGTTTATTATGA
>NW_028077558.1:0-716 GCF_014824575.4 Sturnira hondurensis | reverse complement strand
TTCCTTCCTCTCTCCTTCCCTTCCCCTCTAAAGATAAATAAATAAAATATTTAAAAAAAAAAGAAAAGTGGTTGGTTCTGGTGGAATGTCAATGCCTGTTAATCACAATGGTATTTAGAAGTGTATTTAAAAATGTCTAAATGTAAGGACTGACCAGCTACCTTGTGACTGCTTTTCAAATTAGGGCAAAGGAAGCAATAAACATGTTTTATGTGCCGTTTGTTGGAACTTGCTTTATAGTGTAATAGAGTCAGGTTTTTAGAAGTTCTAAGTGTGCTTGAAAATAATTTGTAATGTGCTTTGTTTGCTGCAGCTTCCTTAAACAATGAATACAGTAAAATATTTAAAATAAAATTTAACCCAAAAGGCTAAAAAAATTAAAACACTCATTTTATACACAAACATTGAACAAACCATTTGGCCAAGCCACTAGGATGTGTCTGGCATCTCTGCTGCCATCTCGTGGTAATTTTTGGGAATAACATCTTAGTACAGGTCAGCAGGAAAAGTGGTTGATCATAGTGGAATATCAGTGACTGTTGTTTTTTTTTAGAAAAACTTTCAAGGTACAAGCCTCAGGTCCCAATGTAAGTGACCAATTCCTTGGGATCACTTTTTATGAGCACATCACAGACACCAGATTTGGGTGTGCACCATTGGTTCCTTTCTTTGATTATATCTTTAAATTATTCTTTATATATATACAAGATATTTAT
>NW_028077557.1:0-781 GCF_014824575.4 Sturnira hondurensis | reverse complement strand
ACGTTTACCTTCACATCTCCCTTTGGCTTTCACTCAGCAAAGATTTTCAACACATAGTCTGTTTTTAGTAATATTGTTCTGTGTAACACGCACCCATGTGTGCCGCAGAGAAAGCAAAGGAAAGGCTCCTTCCCTCAGTGAAGACCTTCAGTGCATGGACCCTGTCATGTCGGTGGGATCCTGAGGACTTCACTGAACTTACTGGAAACCCCTGCTGTGGCTGGTGGGTGTATCCTGTAAGAGTTCTGGGTGCATGAACTGAAAAACTGCCCTGTTGGGTGTTACAGACTGGGCTATAGATGAAACTTCCTCAGAGGCCTCACAGACGGGTAAAGGGAGCCTTGTGGTTGAACCTGTTGTCCCCACAGCTTCCAGGCTGGGCCAGCGGGTTTGTGTAGAGGGAGGCCGTGACTCTGCAGGGCTGTGTCTTTGCTGCTGGCACAGAGATACAGGGCAGAGTCACCCAGCTCCAAGGAGTTGATGTGAAGTCTCAGTTCAGCTTTGTTAGGAGATTCTGGTGAGAAGCGACTTGGAACTGTCTCGTTTAGATAAAGCTCCTTATTATTGTAGGCAAACATAACCTTCAGCAATTGCTTGGTGTCTTGCTTATACCAGTACATGGCATCGTGGCCCAGTTTCTGTTCACATCTTAGGGATGCCTTATTCCCCGCCTGGGCAACAAGGTATTTTGGAGACTGAAAAACTGCCGCGTCCAAGGGACCTCAGAATAAAAGAGGCAGAATTCAGACAAGACCCAGGATGCAGCCTGTTGCCTTTTTTG
>NW_028077556.1:0-832 GCF_014824575.4 Sturnira hondurensis | reverse complement strand
GGGGTCCTGGGTGAAAATCTTGCCGGAATTGAGAAGCACAAATTGGTAGTTACAAAATGGTCATGGGGATGTAAAGCACAGTATAAGGAACATAGACAATAATATTGTGATAACTATGCTGTATTCTGAGGAGGGTCCTCAGAATATTGGGGGGACACTGTAAAGTATAGATTGTCTAACTACTATGCTGTATACTCAGAACAAATACAAAATAATACTGAATGTAAATTATAACTGAAAATAAAATTAAAAGTTTTTTCAAAAAATAAAGGCAAAATAAATATATTTTCAGAGAGACAAAAGTGAAGATCACATTTCTCCAGCTGACCTGCAGTAAGAGAAATGCTAAAAGAAAGTCTTCTAGAAGATGGTGATATTTTTTAACTACTGTTCTAAATTTCCTCAAACTTTTCAAACCTATCTAGCAGGAAACAGATAAAGTGTAAACTTCTTAAGTAGTGTTTTTAAATAACATCAGTTCCTTGCTCAAAAAGCTTTAATATTTCTTTGTCTCTACTGACCAACATCCAGATTTATTTTTCCAGACATCCAAGACAAATCATCTTCCAGACTAACTTCCTAGCACTCTCTAACCTATACATGCTCTGGCCAACCTTCTATTCCCCTCTTCCGGTGTCAAAGGAGGAAGCAAAAGTTTCTGTCTTTCCCATCTCTATATTTTACACATAAAATATCTTAAAATCAATTTTGAAAACGTTCATGAACTACCCTAGAGTGTGTTAGTCACTTTTTAAAAATTAAGTGTTTTATTGTTCTACGCAGTTATCCCAATTTGCCCTGCTTTGCTCTCTTCCACCCAGCCTACCCTCTG
>NW_028077555.1:0-4717 GCF_014824575.4 Sturnira hondurensis | reverse complement strand
TTTAGCCTTCGTATGTTCCCCTAATTTGTGACTATAATCAACCAGTTCTGTGTGCATCCTGATAAACTGTCTTGAATTGTACATCTGAGAGGCTGGCAATTTCTCAGTCACTGAGAGTTATTGGCTCTGGGACTTTGAGTTCTTCTTGCACCGTCTTTTGGGCTGTTCGTGCCTGTTCCATAGCAGGATCGGAGCCCTAAGGTGTTCACTAGAGCAGGGCAACTCAGTCGCCGGGTTGTGATGTTGTATGTGGGGGCGGGGTCAAAGAGGAACAATGGTGTCCTGTCTGCCACTGAGGCCCCCACCAGTGCTGCAACTGCTACTATTACCGGGCCCAAATGTTTCATCCCACTGCACGTGAGTGTGCCACCACTGTCAGCCCTCGCCCCCTGGGGCCTGCGTGGTGTGTCTCACTGTGCGTGAATGTGCGACCGCAGTCAGTCTGCCCCACACCCTGACTGGGTCCGGTCTACCTGCGCTGCCCAGGATCTTTCCTGCCAGACCCTGCTCGCTGCTGGCTCTGCCCCTCTTACCGTCCCCGTTGAATGGTTAGATGTAATCAGACTTCCGTATAATTCAATTTTCTGTCCTTTGGCTGTGTCTTTGTTCTCCAAACCTTAGTTGTATTCAAACTTGTTTGTGGGAGAAGGCACAGTGTTTCCACCTATACCTCCATCTTGGCAGAAGTCCCTCTCTTAATTTATTTCTTCAGTGTCGTGTAGTTTTCTGAGCACAGGTCCTTTACCTCCTTTGTTCTGCTTATTCCTAGGTACTTTGTTTTTCTTGTTGCTATAGTAAAGAGGATTTTTCCCCTAGTTTCTGTTTCTGATGTTTCATTGTTGGTGTACAAAAATGCCTTCAACCTGAATATTGACTTTGCCTCCCGCTAATTTGCAAATTGAATTATTAGTTGAGTAGTCTTCTGTAGGAGCCTATAAGGTTTTCTATGTACTCTATCATTTCATCTGCAAACAATGACAGTATTACTTCCTCCTTTCCAATTTAGATGCCATTTATTTTATTTTCTTGTTTGATCACTGTGTCTTGAAGCTCCCATACTATGTTGAATAAAGGTGGTAGATGTGGACACCTTTGTTTTGTTCATGATCCTTAGGAAGAAAGCTTGTAAATTTTGCCCATTGAATATGGTATTGGATGTAAGTTTCTCATATATAGCTTTTAATGTTGAGGCATTCTCCCTCTATTCCCACTTTGCTGGGTGTTGTTATCACAAATGGGTACGGTACTTTATCAAATGCTTTTTCAGCATCTGTTGATATGATCTTGTGATTTTCATCTTTCATTTTGTATATGTTGAAGTCTTTATTAGTTCCTTTCATTGCCTGTGTTATATGTGGACTCATGCTCATGCCTATTATGTCATACATTTCTAAAGACTATTAAGGTTTTGTGCATCTTCCCTGAACAAGCACTTCCTATGGGACCTCATCACTGCCAGTGACTTAATTTGTTTTATATGTTCCTAGCACATAGCTTAATGTCTCATGCCAGGTCTCTTCCCAAACTGCAGTGTTCAAGATCAGTGCTTACTATTGCAGGTCAGCGTGTACATCAGTGCCCACTGAATCCAACCTCACAATAGCAAACTGGTAGTCCTTGAAGTAACTTAAAGGGCCCTAAATGTAAGGAAATCGACTTCAATCTCTATGGGTTTCCCAGTAAAAATAATACTTTTCAGCAGACCAAGATGGTTCACCCCCTTGGGGGGAAACCAGTCCTTGGAGGTGCTCACCTTAACAAGCTCCATGGGGGACACACACATGACATCATGAAGCTTAAACCATTCTCCTCGGTGGTATGGAGGCTGTCTCCACCTCAGAGCAGCTTCTCAGAATCCAGATACTTAGGGATGTGGAGACTGTGCTGTGACACGTCCTGTAACATCTGACTTGTCTACCTGTTACATTCTCATGCCAAGATCCTGCTGAGTAGGACCACCCTGACATTTCCCCTGAGTTCTCTCTTCTCTACTAGTACCACAGACACAGTCACTCACACACTCACATGCACTCACACCCTCAGATAACAAAGCTGCAGTTAAGAACAAAAGGGCAGGTTTGTTCTGCTCAGTAGGGAAGACATGGAATGGTGGAAAGACACTTTGTAGTTTGTTCCCTGGACTCCACAGGTATGTGTCTGGGGAATGGGTGGGCTTTAGGTGGTCAGAGTGTAAAACCCTCTGGTCAAGAAGCCTCCTGAGCTCCCCTGTGTCCTGTCCTCATGGTCTGGACAGAAAGGGCATCTGTGACTCAACACCCTGGAACCCACCTCAGGCAGTAGGTGCCTCAGCCCAATTTTTCCTCTTCCTGTGCATTCAAACCCACTCTGAGGAAAATACCATACACAGTCCCCTCTTGCATACACATCATTATATATACACTGGTTAGTGACTAACAGAAGAGCAGGACTAAAAGTTGACTGTAGTCCTCAGAGTTACAGTGAAGAGAAAGGCAGCTTTCTGAAGGCCCTTTTCCTGCACTAAGACAGGGTTGGGGCATTCAGAATAACATCTGTCACCCCAGCTATTAAAGCCTAGATTTCTCACTCCTCTGAGTCAGAACCCCTCCCTGGCCACATTTATGGGGAGGGCCTGGATCTACTACCCTCATGGTAGCCACCTGAAAGGGGCATAAAAGCCATCTAGTACTGTTGCCTCGTTTTGTAGTGGAAGGTGAAGCTGGAGCTATTATACAATTTCTCCTTCATGTCTTCCTATGTGAGAACCATGTGCTTCTACCACCTCCTAGAAATAGCCTTCTTTTCTTTCCTGCCTTGTACAGAGGTGATGCCATGTGGCCTCTAGAACATGCTATAGAAATTTGATACATTTTCTCTAAGCTCCCATTGTATTTTTCTTGTGTCAGTGAAGCTGGTAGAGGTGCCTGATTAGCTTTTCCTGGTTTGGTATTTCAGGCTTCCAGTCCATGGATGGCTGTCCTGATCCTAGGGAGACCCATCGTCAGATCCTAGAATGGGATTATGTGGCTGCTATTGCCACTCATGGGAAAGAGTTTATGGAAAAGTATTAGCTGCAGAAGTACTGTAAAAACGGTTCTACTAGGAACACAACTTCACTGCTTCAGTTTTGTACCTTGTATAGTAATCCATGAAAACACGTGCTCTATACAAAATTATAAATGCATTCTTATGCTCTCTACTTTTTAAGTCACTTTGAGAAATGCTGTTAACAAGTAATCATGCTGAAGTGAAAATTTGTTGTTCTTAACGTTTATTTTATTTTTTTAATTTAATTATTTTTAAAGTACAGTTTTCTAGTGAGAAAACAATAGAGGAGCCAGCCTGTGCATGCAAGGTTGTCATGAGATGGTCTGTTCTGTTTAAATCTATTTGAGAAATGCTGCTACTCTGTGACCCCCTGGTTTGTATTCTGGAAGGTGTGTTTATCCTTCATATTTAAAATGAAAGCCCCCCTCCCCCCGAAGTTTTGTTATGGGCCTCATGTGTGGTGGCCAGATTTCAATTTTCTCCATGGATAGCCTACAGAGAGCACAGTCTTCACTGAAAACACTGGCACTGCCTTTGTGTGTCTGAACTTCCAGTCACCCAAGCTGCTATGTTGGTGTGTTGGTTTATCTTTGCCCGGGTTCCCCAGTGATTTAATTATATTGGTTTTATAATAAATGTTACTAGTCTGTAGTTTAAGTCTTCTTCCTTCATTCCTTCTTCCCAAGGTCTTTTGGCAATCCTTGACTTATTGCATTTTCCTTTGTGTTATTTAGAAAAAGATTAATTTCAACATGTTAAAAGCAACTGCTAGGATTCTGACTTAAATTTCATTGAGTGTGTAGGCCAATTTGGAGAGATTTGATCTTTACAAATTTCCCAATTCTTTGTCATATATGTACATTTTTCATTGTGCACATTGAGTTTGAATTCAGAGTTTTTATAAATTTGCTTATGAATTTCAGTAGTTCACTTATAGAAGCTTTTTCTATGTAGGCAATTTATTTTTGTGAATAATGGCATTTTATATTCTCCATTTCAATTCTTATGGCCTTTACCTTTTGTTTTTGTCTTTTTGCTGAGTAATTATTGAGTCAACATTCAATAGATATTGTGTTAGCGGAGTACATTTTCTAACTCAGAGAAAAAGCTTTTAATATTTCAGATTCAATACAATTTTTCTGAAGGTTCGAAGGACACTCTTTCAGACTAAAAGAGTCAATTTATATTTAAACGTGGTTGGGGCTAGATCCTGAATTTTCTTTTTGTCAGATTGTTCCTTTTATCATTATTGTATAGTAGGTCCCATATGCCTAAAATGCTTTGAAGTGATTTCAGTGATGCTATTGCCAGTTTCTTTATGGCTGGCCATGATTTTTTAATAATTTTATCTTTAACTTTTGAGTGTATGTGTGCATGTGCATGTGTGTGTGAAAGAGAGAGCCCTGAAGAGAAGGTGAAGAGTGGGAATTTAGGTATTTCAGGAATCCTTTTTGTAAAGATACTGTACCTTATGTCTGTGTTTTATGTCTGTGATTATGTCTGTGTTCAATTAGTGTGGTAATCAATTTACATAGATTTATCAATAGCAGATTTTTTGTGTTATTTGATTATTGGAAACTTTAGTTCCTTCTTAATTTCTCCTTTGTTGCCTTATGCCTGGTTTTGGCTTAATCACACTTTTAGTTTTTTCACTTGTCATGTATTCCATGTATGAGAAAAAATTCATCTG
>NW_028077554.1:0-2018 GCF_014824575.4 Sturnira hondurensis | reverse complement strand
AAATGCAGATTCCTGGGGCACCTGAAAACCTAATGAATTGGAATCTTAGGGGTGGCGGTCACACAAATTTGTGAATATAGAAAAATCACTTTAAAGGGGTACATTTTATGGTATGTGAATTATATCTCCATTGAGAAGTGGGCAAGCTCATGGAGGGTGATAAAAGTTTTCTGAAATTCTAATTTCCCTTGGAAAGGAAAACCTCCTCCGTGGTTGGGTGAAGTCGTGGAGGGAAGTGGCAGGAAGAGAGGACTGTCAGGAAAGTACCAGTGAGCCATATTCAACCCCCTATTCAATTCTTCGCTCAGTTTTTTCTGTGTGAGCATCTTGAAGAATTCCCTCCTTCCTTATTATTTAAATGAACTTCAGACAATTGTTAGGAAAAGTGGGCACTAATTTAGTTCATTAAAAGCTTGCAATATTCTCTGGACAACTAAATTCGAATGATTGCTTATATCACGCCCAGGTGCTCCTCCTTATAATTTTGCATGTGACCTGGGGCAAACCCCATCACCTTTCAGGTTCTGCCAGGCAGGTGTAGTGCTGCCTCTGAAAGGAGATGGGGCCCCTTTGTGGTTAAGAACATAGCCATGGTGGCCACCGATCTGAATCTCAGCTTCACCACTTCCTGGTTCTGAGACCCTGAGAAGGTTAAGTTGTCCCTCTCAGAGTAATTTAGGTTTTGCAGGCCATACAATCTATGCTGTGACTCCGTCATTGTGTGAAAGTGATCATCAATAATACATCAACTGTGGCCCAATAAAACTTGATACACAGAGCCCTGGCTGGTGTGGCTCTGTGGACTGAGTACCAGCCTGTGAACTGCAAGGCTGCAGGTTCAATTCCCAGTCAGGAAACATGCCTGTGTTGGGGGCCAAGTTCCCAGTTGGGGGCCTGCAAAAGGCAGCTGAATGATGTTTCTTTCCCTTTCTCCCTCCCTTCCCTGCTCTCTAGAAATAAATAAATAAGATCTTAGGGGAAAAGGAGGACAACTGTAATTGAACAATAAAATTCTTTTAAAAAACTTTATACACAGAAACAGGTGGCTGATCAGATTAGACCTATGCCATAGTTTATAAACCTCTCATCTGCAAGACAGAAATAGTATCACTTAGCTTCAGGGGGTGCTGTGAGAATTAACTGCTTACTACCCATTTATTTTCTTGGTACGCAGTGTACAGTAAATGGAAGCTGCTTTACTATTATTTCTCAGGGTATTCCAGCTTCGCCTGTGGCCATGGACCTATGGCCCTGAGAATTTCTGGGTGGGCAGAACGGACTCCCCAGTCGAAAATAACTGCTCCGAATGGGGATCTATGTTTACAAGGACGCGATAAGCAGGATAAAGGGAATCCTCTGGAGCTCCTGCCCCTGAGGGCTGGTTCCACGTCACAAGGGCAAACTCATGCTGTCTCAGTGTGGGGACGATGTCCTTTCAAAACAATGAACACGTAAAACTTAGACAATAATCACGCTCTGTGAAATGACCATATATAATGTGGAGCTTTGAACCGCAGGTGCACAATTTTCTTCAGTGTGGTGGTACTTCTTCTATGCAACATTTTGACATCCAGTCAAAGACAACCATTTCAGGGGGAAGCCAGCTGTTTAGATTTGAAAAGTTGGGACACCCCCTCACTATATTATCTTAACACAAGCTGAAGATTAGGGTAATGACACTAAAGTTCGGATCAAAAGACGGTGCTGTACCAATGCTTTGTGTTTGCATAATTCTCCAGCACCTTGGGAGTCCGGGTAACACACAAGAGCTAATAACCATCCAGTACACACGCAGCATGGAAAACGATGACCAGCGGTGACTAGTGGTCTGTGTCCACCTGGTTCCCACCCCTCTCCCGAGTCCGAATCTCCGTCAGATTCTTGGTCCTACTCAGTGAAACAAAACATGTTGCATTCAATGTCACTGAGGTTTAATGCACACACTATGCCAATCTGTTTGGGGGAAAGCAGTAACAGAAGTTGAAATAGAAGGTAAAATATATTTATTTTTGTAGTTT
>NW_028077553.1:0-570 GCF_014824575.4 Sturnira hondurensis | reverse complement strand
TGAACGGGGCCAAACAGTTCCTTGAAAGGGCCAACGCCCAGGTGAGAAAGGGTAACTTCAAAGCCGAGCGACTCAAGGCCAGATTAAAGAAGGAATGTGGGCTCCGATTGAAATCTTTGAGGAGGAATGAAAGGTTCAAGAATTCAGGAGACAGAGGCGTGTGAAGTGGGTGGTGTGGAAGGGTCCTGGGGGAAGGGCCCAGTGAGGGTACCGGGTGGCGGGGGGGGGGGGGCCACTGGGACAAAGCCTAGAGAAAAATGCCAGGCAGGTTCACGCCCTAAAAGACAGCTATGAAGAACTTGGTGAAACCTAGTTTGGGTCGAGTAAGAGATAGTTTGCTGTACAGGTTCTAGTGTCTTGGTTTTCTGTTTTGGTTTGGTTTTTAGTTGGTACTGTTGTGGCAACAGATGGACCTCTCAGAAAGGGCATACTCCTTAGTCTTCACTAATTCGCTGGCTACTCCCTGCACCCAGGATGGCGCACCAATCTAAACAACTTTCCATCTTTCAGTAAAGGCGGCTACTTACAAGCAGTGCAAAGTTTTCTATGGTATCTAATCACACAGGAGGA
>NW_028077552.1:0-583 GCF_014824575.4 Sturnira hondurensis | reverse complement strand
AAGGCTCTCCTGTCCCCATCCCCCACCCAAGGCACAGAACACAGCTGTGAGATACAGGTCACAGTGGACACAGAAAGGCTTTACTCAGAGGACAGCAGAAACAAGGGAGTTCCACTGATGCCCAAGACACTAGGGCATATCAGGAGAGGTGACAGATATGCCAGCTGGACATAACAAGCCTACAGCTGCTTTCTGCACATCTTACAAGCTACAAGTAATTTTTTTCACATTTTAAGGAGTAGTAAAAAACCAAAAACAAGCAAAAACATCAAAAAAAAAAGAAAGATAGACCATATTTGGCCTGCAAATCCTAAAATATTTACTTTCCAGGTCTTAAAGAGCTTGCTGTCTTAACAGATAAATGTAACTGAAATCCAGCCCACCTCTCATATGCACATTCCACTCATTTCAACTACAGGAGTTGGTGGGGAGTGAATGAGGAGCAGAGGCCTTGGCCCCAGCCTCCAACCCACAGTCCTGTGCGATCGTAGGGCAGTGACTTGCAGCTTCTCTCCTCCTGTTTCTCCATTCACAATCTGTTGAAATGGGTGATTCTGGATACCTGTAGTCTCTGGCATGTCAC
>NW_028077551.1:0-535 GCF_014824575.4 Sturnira hondurensis | reverse complement strand
TTCATATGAGTATGAATGACCTGATGTAGTTTTGAATATTTCCATCCTGGTGCTTTAGATTAAAACAGGGAATTTTCAAAGGCTATAGGAAGAATACTGTTGTAGGAGTGTGATAATTCAACTGGTGTGTACCATATAATTTTTGATATAATATTGCACTAATATTCCCAAAGTAAATGCCCAGCAGAGGTACATAGCAATTCATTAAGGGTAGGAAAGAGTGTTTCACCCAAGTCACAGAGCAGAATCTTCTGATATTAAATAGGTTTACCTAATTTTCCCCAAGTGCATTTGATGTCATAAGTATCTTCAGATTTCTGCTTCAGAACTGTTCAGAAATAGTTACATGGCTGAACTGAAGATGCTTTAGTGCTAGTGGTGGTGGTTTTGCCTCTTGCTTAAAATGAACGAAATCACTGGGGCAATAGAAAACAGAAGGTTCAGGCATCCATCAGGCAGGACATAGGTGGACATAGAGAAAGGTTTTTTTTTCAAATTCCAGGAGAAGTAAGGGTGTACATGTTGAGACATATAG
>NW_028077550.1:0-987 GCF_014824575.4 Sturnira hondurensis | reverse complement strand
AAAATATATTTTAACAAGAAAGAAAAATTTCACCTCAGTAAATGGAGCTGCCCCTGGAGATGAGGAGGGTGCTTCTGAAAAGAGCACTTGGAGCAGAGAGAAGGATAGAGCCAACAGTTCAGTTTCTGGCTGTGCCGAGTCAGAGTTGCCTACTACAGACCCTAAAGGAGACGACTGAGTTTCAGCCATATGTCAGAGCTACAGATGTGACTGCAGCTGGCAGTTTAAAAAAATCAAACCTAGAATCAGCCCTGGCTCGTGTGGCTCAGTCAACTGAGGAGTAGCGTGCAAACCAAAAGATCACTGGTTTGATTCCCAGTCAGCACAAATGCCCGAGTTATGGGTCAGGTCATCAGTAGGGGGCATATGAGAGGCAACCAATCAATGTATCTCACACATATTGATATTTCTCTTTCTCCCTCCCTTTCCCTCTCTCTAAAAGTGCATAAATAAAAGTGCTTTAAAATGGAGTGAATGAGGGACTTCCACCAAGATGGAGGCATAGGTGGAAACACTGTGCCTTCTCCCACAACCAAGTTTGAATACAACAAAGGTTTGGAGAACAAGGACACACCCAAAGACCAGAAAATTGAATTATACGGAAGTCCGACAACTACAAACCGTTCAACGGGGACGGTAAGAGAGGCGGAGCCAGCAACGGAGCTGGGTCCAGCAGGAGAGATCCTCCGACCTAGGCGCGCAGGCAGCCCGGAACCAGTCGGGGTATGGGGCAGACTGACCTCGGTCGCACATTCGCGCACAGTGAGACGGATCACGCAGGCCCCAGGGGGCGAACCCAGTGGTGGAGGGCTGAAGGTGGTGGCACACTCGCGGGCAGTGGAACGAAATACGTGGGCCTAGTGACGGTGGTGGCTGTAGTGCCGGTGGGGGCCATGACGGCCGGCAGCAGGCGGGACACATTGTTCCTCTTTGACCCCGCCCCCACATACAACGTCACAACCCAGCGACTTAGTTGCCCTGCTCTAG
>NW_028077549.1:0-621 GCF_014824575.4 Sturnira hondurensis | reverse complement strand
GCTCACTGCTCCCCGGTGACCTCAGAGCACCTCCCGAGATCACGGTTTGTAACCAGTGACCTCACCCAAACCCTCAAGTTACAGTGAGGACAGGCAATTCCCCAAATCTAGTCTGAATTAAAATCTAAGTGCCTAGATCCACCACTACGGTTACCAACACCATAGCTCCTGGTGATAAATCAGAGGTTTGATTTATTCAACACTAACCATGAGCTGGGCGCTGTGCTTTTCTGTATACGGATTCTGTGTACAATAGTCAGGTGAGATAGCTGTTCTTATCCTCCCCTTGTAAACAAGGAGACTGAGACTCTAACAGGTGAGGCAACTTTTACAGAGCCACGTGTAGTCGGCGGCAAACTGCACGTGGCCCCACAGCACGACATCTCCAACACTGGCACCATGCTGTCGCCCAAACCCCCTGAAAATCACCCTTCCCTAAAACACAAGGCCGTCAGGTATGCCAGCAAGGATGAAGGGGGGAAATACATCAAAAGGGGCTTGGGAATCTTCTACATAAAACAAAACTCTTCCATTTGAAAAACAAGTGTTCCTAATAGGACACAGAGTCAGCAGTCATGTTTAGGACATTCCAGATGTTGTGTGTAGCTCCTGAAGCAGGTA
>NW_028077548.1:0-780 GCF_014824575.4 Sturnira hondurensis | reverse complement strand
AGGGGAATGAAGGGGGGAATAGAACAACTGTAATGGTATAATCAATAAAATGTATTTTTAAAAAAAGACTTGTAGTGTGTGTGAAGAAGGCTCTGTAGGTGATGAAATGTGTCAGAAGTGGTTTGCAAAGTTTGATGCCCAAGATTTCTCACACAAAGTTGCCCCTCGGGTCTGGCAGACCATTTGCAGTTCAGAGCCATCGAGCCCAGATGTTAACTGAGGACAGAGCATGTTATGCCATGTGGGAGACAGGTGACATACTCAAAGTATCCAAATCCAGTGTTGAAAATCATTTGCACCTGCATGATTACGTGAATTGCTTTGATGTTCAGGTTCCACAGAAGTTAATCAGGATGGGGGGAAACTTTCTTGATCTCATTTTCACATGCAGTTCTCAATGGAAACATAAGGAAACTGTTTGCAAGCAGACTGTGAGGGGGTATGAACTGTTGAATTTTGAGAATAATGTGGAACGGGAGAGATTGTTGGCAAATGAGGGCACCACCACCAGCAGCAGATCCAAAGGAGGTGGGGATGTTGCCTCTGTGGTGATACCACAGGGCGTCCTGTAGGAGGAGCTCCTTGGGGAAATCAGCAACACGTGCTGCCCCATCAGACCAACCGCAAGCACTGCCTGTGGGAAACAGTTGAAGCAGAAGACGGGGAAGCTTCAGGATGAGGTGGGAGCGCATGTTTCTCTTTGGTGACCAGGGAAAAACGGTTCCAGCCTGGCCAAGCAGTCGTGATTCATTCGCAGCACTCACCAGACCTTGCACCTTC
>NW_028077547.1:0-558 GCF_014824575.4 Sturnira hondurensis | reverse complement strand
AAAGGACAAGTACACACACTCCCCCAAATGATCAGGGTCATCAAAAGCAGTTATCAAAATTTCCTAGTCATCTTTCCTGTATCTCTTCTAAAAAGAGAGAGAGAGGGTGAGAGAAAGAGCAAGAGAGAGACGGGGTGGTTCGTTGTAAAGGTCAGAGCTCTTGCCCTAATTTAAAAAATCATCAAAACAAAAGTAGTGAAGAAGAGGAGGATGCCAGTGAGCAGCATGTCCTCACTGCACTTGTAACGAATGCAGCTCAACGGAGATGCCATTATTGTTTTTCATAGCGCCTCCTGGGTCAATGGAACGCTCATTTTTCTCATACAAAATGAACAGCGGATTTATGAGTCCTCTCTCAGAGAAGGCTGGAAAGCCAACAAGGACAGTGTCCTGGAGCCTTCGCATCATCAAATTCCTGCTGAGGTCTGGGCCGGAACAGGAGGAGCACCGCAGCCCACTGCCTCTGCCTCAGGATTGTTTCTGACCTGCTTGTCAACATCTGTTCTTAAGCTCTGAATAGAAACTACACCAGATGAAGAGAAGGAAAAACATAAACAT
>NW_028077546.1:0-511 GCF_014824575.4 Sturnira hondurensis | reverse complement strand
ATGACAAAAAATTTTAAGACTTTTACCTATGAAGATTGCATATCATATTACAGGTAACAATATAGAAAAGAACATCCTTTAAATGTTGACCTGTTTGTTTCCTATGTGTATTACCAGGAATATTTATGACAAAAATTTATTGAGATATATAAACATATTAATAATTAACACTTGACTATATTTTCTCATTGTCTGTGAAAAAATGGAAAAGCATTATTCATTCCTCTGAGGACCTCACAATATAAGGGCATATCAGGAAATAATTGTAATAAAGTTTCATATATTCTCTTTAATGTTAAAACTACATTTAATTTTCTCTCTCCCTCAAATCTCCATGAAGGACAGAGACTCTGTGTTT
The DNA here is from genome assembly GCF_014824575.4 of Sturnira hondurensis. Taxonomy (NCBI): domain Eukaryota; kingdom Metazoa; phylum Chordata; class Mammalia; order Chiroptera; family Phyllostomidae; genus Sturnira; species Sturnira hondurensis. The sequence continues at coordinate 153 of NW_028077546.1, read as the reverse complement.
TATTCATTCATTATCGTGCTTCTGGTTCTTGCTAAGTGTGTGACACAAATATTTAATGAATGAATAGTGGACTTTCATCTGAATTGTTTTCTTTGTTCATTCTCTATATGAACACCCCCCACATAAACCAGTCTGGGGTTGTTTAGGTAAACC
>NW_028077545.1:0-616 GCF_014824575.4 Sturnira hondurensis | reverse complement strand
GCAGCGTGGGGCCTTGTAACACCATGAAGCTCTGGGATGCCCACCTCCCTGGGTCCCCTCAGGCCAGTGTGGGTCCCAGGTGACCGTTCTTTCCCAGGGCATGGGACCTGTCATTCTGGAAGGAACACCTATGTGTCCAGACGAGGAACAAGCAAGACTCCTCAGCGTCTGTCTGCATCATGGTGTTTGGCTCTGGGGGACCCACTGCCTGCTAGCCCTGGGGCACGGCGTCGTTTCTCCTGGTGCGGCTGACTCAGGGGTGCGCACCACAGGGTTTCACACCACATGGTCTCTCAGCACCTCAGCAAACAAAGGAGTGAGGTGGCCACTTAGAATCAGAGGAAGGGGTGGGGTGGGAGCAGGCCGGAAAGGTCTTCTGTGGCTCCTCCTATGTTCAAGTGACTTTGGGGGCTTCCTGACGTTGGCTCAAGCGGGTTGTGACATCCTGTCACACTAACAGTTTAGAGTCAGGGCCTCACTGTCCCTGCTGTGCAGCCTCTCCCCTTCCTCCAGCCTGCCTCAGAGCCGCAGCTGTAGCGCTGAGGCTTTGGGTCCCAGTGCGCGGCAGGGCCTGATTTCTGTCGGAGAAGGTGCGTCTGTGGTTGGAACTCAGTGA
>NW_028077544.1:0-906 GCF_014824575.4 Sturnira hondurensis | reverse complement strand
AAAACTTTTGATCAGCACGGGAGTTTTGACCTGCTCCGTTTCCGACCTGGGCCGGTTCACCCCTCCTTAGGCAACGTGGGGGGCCCCCGCTCCCCGGAGGTCACCATACTGAGGCCAAACTTAGTGCGGACACCCGATGGGCATGGCGCACTGCAGGCCAGCACTCCTGGGCTCAAGCGATCCTCCTGCCTCAGCCTCCCGAGGAGCTGGGACTACAGGTGGCACCACTGCGCCCAGCAAAACTTTTTTGTAGAGTATTGACTCAATATGGTATATTTATTTTCTGAATTTTAAAGGACAGTGCAGTTGAAACTTGGACAATTGCCAAGTATTATTACAAGGTTGCCACTTTAGTTAAAAAACAAAAATTAGGCTTTTTCCACTCAAGAAAACGAATCAGGAGCCTTTCAGCCAAACAGTCAAAATTTGCTGCGCTTAAGAGTATTTACCACTTGGTTCAATAAATAAAAGCTAATGATCTGGTATTAAAATGTATTAGCCGCTATTTGGTGAGGCAGTATGTGATAGAGTTTGATACTTGGCCATATATAGTATTAACATCAGTCGGTAGAAGCTTGTTCTGTATTCTGCTCTTACACCAATCAGCGGACTGGAAGACACCAAAACCTCTGCCCTCCAGAGGCCTGGCAGCCGTTTATGGTCTGTGTCCTTGTTAGGAGGTTCTCCCAAAGCAGGTGTGGCCTGCCACCCAGACCAGTAACCTCCCAGGGTTTGGTCATCCTGCCCTCAGTGGACCTGCCCCTCTTCTGGCTCTGTTCTCGGGAAGGATTATATGGATTAGACGTATAAGGTTTAAATTCTCCACACATATTAGTAGTGGAAATTTTTTTAAGTGATTTTCTCCCCATTTAAAAAATTTTACAGTACATTTTACCATGGAACACT
>NW_028077543.1:0-582 GCF_014824575.4 Sturnira hondurensis | reverse complement strand
TCCACGGAGGGTCAGAAGAGAACAAGAAGGCAGTAGAAAGAATTTGGCCTCCCTGCTAGCTGATCGGAGTGGGACATCTGTCTGCTGTCCTCAACATTCCCGACTGAGACTCAGACTCAGGTACCCCGGCAGCCCCCCAGGACTTCTCAGTCCCCATGACCACACGAACCGACTCCTTTCAATGAGCCCCTTCCCGGGCAGCCATGTAGGAAGGGCCCCGTTGGTTCTAGAGGTCCCGGGGAAGAGCACGATTCAGGACACAGCGACGTCCTCAGAGACCCAGGCTGTGCCTTGAACAGGCGGTGTGCATGCGACACCCCAAGACCTGAGATGGGAAACACCACATCCGTGTGTGTGTGCACACACTTAACACAAACCTCACACAAGGCTGTGCTTTCCAACTCATGCCCTTAATGAATCCAGGGTCTCCACGCTGCTCACCTCCCACCAGGCTTTGGTCGTGTCTGGCAAAGCACCACGCACATGGCATTTAGAGCAGACAGCAATGGAAGACTCTGTCATCCCAGCTCTAACTAGGCACACCGGTATGATGGGGACACGTCCCAGGACTGCTGCCAGGGT
>NW_028077542.1:0-987 GCF_014824575.4 Sturnira hondurensis | reverse complement strand
GTCTAGAATTCCAACAACCAAAGAGTTAAAAAAGCAACATTCAGTCAGGTAGAAAGGGTGGAGATAGGCAGCTGGGGTGGAGGGGACATACAGCAAGGCATTGGCTAGAATAGGTAGGAACAGTTGGCTGCTAGTGGTCCCACATTCGCTTGTGGATAAACTGAGAGAATCAGCTGGGGATGGAGACAGACTGTTCAACCCAGGGTTCCAATGTGAGGAAATAAAGCCTCAAAACCTCTGACTGAAAAAACCCATGCAGGTTGTAGTGGTGGGAGAACCTCCCAGCTTCACAGGAGAAATCACTCAAGAGACTCACAGGGTCCTAGAATGTACAAATGCTCACTGACCCCAGAATCAGCATCAGAAGGGCCCAATTTGCTTATGGGTAGTCAAGGGAGTGACTGAAAGCTGACCAAGAGCCCAGCAAGTGGCATTGTCCCCTTTCAGACCCCTCCCACCCTGCATGCAGTGCCACAACACAGCAACAAAGGTAGTCTCGCCCTTGTGAATATCTAAGGGTCTGCCACTAATTATGTAACAGGCATACTGAGACAAAAAGAGTATAGCCCAAATGAAAGAAGAGATCAAAGCTGCAAAAACAGAGCTAAGAGATGAAGAGATAGCCAACTTCTCAGATGCAGAGTTCAAAGGGCTGGTAATCAGGATGCTCACAGAAATGGTTGAGAATGGACACAAAACAGAGGGAAAAGTGAAGGCTATGCAAAGTGACATAAAGAAAAATGTACAAGGAACAAACAGTGATAGGAAGGTAACAGGGACTCATATCAACGATTTGCAATAGAAGGAAGAAATAAAGATTCAACCACAACAAAATGAAGAAATGAGAATTTTAAAAAATATCGAAAGTTTTAGGGACCTCCAGGACAACTTTCAACACTCCAACATTGAAATCATAGAAATGCCAGAACGAGAAGGGAAAAAGAAGACATTGAAAACATATTTGAAAAAATAATGAAGGAGAACTGC
>NW_028077541.1:0-670 GCF_014824575.4 Sturnira hondurensis | reverse complement strand
AGGTGCTTATCAACTTTTTGTCTCTATGACCTGCCTATTGTGGACAATTAATATGAGTGAAATCAAGCACTGTAAGACCTTTGTGCCTGGCTTCTTCAGTATAATGTTTTCCAGGTTCATCCATGTATTAGCATATATCAGTTCTTCACTCCTTTTTACGGCTGAATAATATTCCAGTATATGGTTATACTACATCCTATTTATTTATTAGTAAGTTGGTGGCCATTTCTATTTTTTGGCTACTTAGATTAGTGTTGTGGTAAATATTTTTAGCACAGTTTTGAACACCTGTTGTCAATTATTTGTGGTATATACCTGGGAGTGGAATTTCTAGTTCACGTGGTAATTCTGTTTAACTTATTGAGGAGCCATTAAACTGTTTCCCATAGTGGCTGCAGCATTTTACATTTCCACCAACAATGAATGAAGGTGCCAATTCCTTCACGTTTTTGTCCACATGTGCTGCTTTCCATTGTTTTTCATTATAGCTGTCAGAGTGAGTGCAAAGTGTTAATTCACTTTGCTTTGAGTGCCATTTCTTTAGTAATTAATGATGTTGAGAATCTTTGCATGTGCTTGTTGACCATTTACGTATCTTCCTAAATAAATATGTATTCGAGCCTTCTACCTCCTTTTTAACTGGGTCATTTAAATTTTTGTTAACTTGTAA
>NW_028077540.1:0-2200 GCF_014824575.4 Sturnira hondurensis | reverse complement strand
GGGAGTAATAGACAGAAAACTGTACTTGAAAAATAATTAAATAAAAAAATTGGAAAAAAAAAGAACTGTGATTCATTTACACAGTGGAATACTACTCAGCAGAAAGAAAGGAGGAACTCCTACCTTTGGCAACAGCATGGATGGAACTGGAGAACATTATGCTAAGTGAGTAAGCAAGGTGGTAAAAGACAAATACCATATGATCTCACCTATAATGGGAAACTAATGAACAAAACAAACAAATGAGCAAGATAGAACCAGATGCATGGAAACAAGGAACAAACTGCTCAGGACCAGAGGAGAGGGGGAAAGGGGATATGGGAGGAAAAATGGGGAAGGGCCTAGTTAAAGAACAAATATAAATGACCCATGGACATGAACAATAGGGTGGAGATTGACTGTGGAAGTGGGGGCTGCGGTGGGTGGGACAGGGGAGAGCAACATGGGAAAAGTAGGTCGACTCTAATAGAACAACAATAAAAATTTAAAAAAGGAGGGAAAAAGGCTGATTTTGAAGAAAAATAATAATGAAAGATATTTTCCATTTTAATTTTTTAATTCTTACCTTAGGACATTTTTAAAACATCGCTCTTAGAGGGAGCAAGGAACAGAGAAAATATTGATATGAGAGAGATGCACTGATTGGCTGCCTTTTTACTGTACTCAGACCAGGGATCTTAGATGCCCAGACCAGGGACATATCTAAAACCTGAGTATGTGATCTGACTAGGAATTGAATCCATAACATTTTGGTTAGTGGCAATGCTCCAACTAATTGAGCCACACTGGTCAGGGCAACATTTTCCACTTTAGCTCAGCATTTTGAGATACCAAAAATAAACTGATGGTACCAGTAAAGTAGATTAGTGCTATAATAAAACAAGCATAGAACAAGGAATTGTGGGTTCTCTTTCCAGGTTTGTTTTAGTTTGACATTCAAAATTTTTTTATCTTCTTTGGAGATTGGTTTCTTCTTCTATGATGAGGCAGTTGTCATCTATTTTCTGAGATACCATTTCCATTTCTGAAAATGTATCATTTTTTATGTTTTAACTTCATTAAAAAATCCCCTCCAATATGGTTTCTTTGGCTCTTTGAATTATTTTCATATTTGTTTGATTATGAATTATTATGTAAGTGTTTGGGAGGAGATGTATAGAGTGAGGGAAGATGGCTTAAGCATTAGCAGGCCCTCAATCTACTGTTATTAGCATCCTCCCTTATGTCTTCTTGTAATAGGTTAATGCTACTAACTCTTCCAAAGTAGGATATATACTCTGATATTGTAGGGATTGATTTCAGCTGAGCGCTCATTGTGCCCTATCTAGTTTCTTTTGCATTGCAGTCAATGACCATGAAACAGAATATTACTGCTTTGCTCAGAATTGTTGTGGAAGGTCTTTTTGTGGGGGACAAACTCAACTTGAAGTCTTTTCTTCCTCTGTGTTAACAGATCTCTAATATTATTTGGAGCTTCAATGAATTTAATTCAAAGTTAACATTTTCCAGGTTGTTTGAGCTGGATGTGGCCATATGGTTAAGTTTTATCCAATGGAATACACGTAGATACTTTATATGGGATTTCTCAGAATTCTGAAACAGAGGGTGCATCTTTTTGTCCTCTCCTGCTTCTGGTTGCTACCTGTAACGTGGCCAGAGCTTGAGTCATCATCTAGAATGAAGAGTAACAAGTTAAGAATATTAAAGAAACAACAGAAGGAACCTGAATCTCTGTATTACTTATCTATAGATTTAATTATATGAAGTACAAATTAACTTCTTTCTTGTTTAAGCCATTTTGGGTTTTCTGCCAAATGTACCTGAATATAAATTTTAACTAGTACTGTGGGTGATTCAACACCAAATTCTATCAAGTTTTCTTTTAGTATCTCTTAAACCTGTCTTTTTCTTTCTCTTCTTTCTTCTCATATCCTCAGCACCAATACTACCACCTTTAGTGATCACCTAGACTATCGCAAGTGTTTCTTAACTAGTCTACATAAAACAGTCTAGACTCTCCCATATGTTCTCCATCCTGTAGGCTTATTGTGTTTTCAGAATTCAAATTGGGTAAGATTATTAGCCACTCCTCTTCTAGGCTGAAATTCTTCAGAGGTCCTATGGTCTGAATGATTGTCTCCCCATATCTTTTATATGTTGAAATTTTAACCCCCAAAGTAATATGATTAGGAGGTAGAGT
>NW_028077539.1:0-537 GCF_014824575.4 Sturnira hondurensis | reverse complement strand
CCTCCCCTCTGCCGCCTCCAGACCCACCTCCCTCCCTTGCTTCCACCCTCCCCCTTGGTTTTGTCCATGTGTCCTTTAAAGCCATCACTAATATTTTAGATTCTCTAAAATTCTTTTGCTTCAGAATTAAATTGTTGGGAGAAGAAACCCTGTCCTTAAGTTGAAACATAAGTAAATTAGAGTTAAAAGCTTATTAAAATTTTAAAACAATGTCCCAGTAAAAAGTTGAAGTATGTTATTACGATTTAATCTCAGATCTTGTCTTTTAAAGAAAACTTTTAAAAAATTGGGCCCTTGGAATTTGTTTCTGATACATGTGTGCTTTTAGAAACTTTTACCTTGGAGTATTTAGTAAATATATTCATGAATAAATGTTACAGTTTTATCAGATAAGAGCCAATGACAGTTACCTACCTTTTATAAATTTCTTAAGGGATTCAGTGCCACTAGATTTCCTTCAGCAAAAAAAAAAAAAGAAAAAGAAGGAAAATTGGATGTAAGATACTGGCTGGAATGAAAGCTTTGGGTAAAGGGATT
>NW_028077538.1:0-595 GCF_014824575.4 Sturnira hondurensis | reverse complement strand
ACAGGTGAGCTCACTGGCTGCCCCAACACGTCTGACTCCCTCTGATGGGGTCTCAGTAGAGACAGGCTTCACATGGACCCAAGCAGAGGAGGAGAATGTCCCCAAAGGTCTCTGTCCCTGTCTCTGGATCCGATAAATCCTGTCTCCACTAGTGCAGCAGCCCAGTGATTTTCAAGCCCAGTTATTCCTAACACCTTTCGTCTAGGCCCATTTTTTTTTTTTTGGCCAAGAACCCACCCAAAGCACCTGGATCTGTGCATGTAAAGCCAGTATCTTGGGTGGTGGATGCTCACTAAGAACAATGGGAAGAAAGAGCTCTTGAGAAACAACAAAAAATTGTCTGTGATCCAGACACTTTAGGGGCTTATACTTGCAGCGGCTTCAGAGCCATGGGGTGATGTTCCAATGGGCAGGAAATGGAAAGCAAGAGAAGTAGAGTTTGCAAGATTCAGGGCATCTGCCCACAAGCCCAAGCTCAGCAAATGCAAGAGCTGGAAACTCTATCATACGAAGCCAGGCAAGAAGACAGATTCAGTCCGAGATGACACGTTTCTCAGTGAGAGGAGTTTTCTTTACTACTGCTCTATTAGGAGCT
>NW_028077537.1:0-635 GCF_014824575.4 Sturnira hondurensis | reverse complement strand
GTGGAAGGAATGAAACTGGAGGAAATGGGACAACTGTAATGGCATAATCAATCAAATATATTTGTAAAAAACCCGTGCTGGGTCCTTACCTTGACCAGCTTCCCAGAGGAACCCTCCCCATCCTTGGGTGCTGACGCCCAGCACCAGGGAGCAGAAGATGATGATGGTGGAAAGCTTCATCCTGAGGAGAGAGAGTCATGCAGACACAACCAGCATGGAGAAGTTGTGTCTCTTTTTTGGTGATGCTGACCTACCCTCCAATTCCAGGAGTAAATTCCACTCAATTTTACACTTCTGTGTCGATATCTACGTCTATCTATCCACCCACGGAGATGGGTGCATTGTATTTCAGAGAATTCAGGTCCACATTGTCACCTGACTCATTAGAACTACAGTGACTTCCCTTACAGGAGACTGTGCCCGGTGAGCCCGAGATTTTCAGCAGGCGTGCTGCACGAGCTTTTTAAACACGTACTACCTGACTATTTACTCAGGGGCACTGTCCCATTTTCCTTAAAACTTAAAATAAAATAAAACAAAGACAAAAACCAACACAACAATAGCCATCTGGTGTGAGTGAATCAAATATCAACTAATTTTTTGTCAGACCGTCAAAATAGAGTTTGGGTGTGCCA
>NW_028077536.1:0-2893 GCF_014824575.4 Sturnira hondurensis | reverse complement strand
AGTTGCCATATGCCAGCAGAGCTATGGTCCTCTCCATTCTTTAGTCCACCGCCCCACCGCCTCACCTCTCGATCCACCCTTGCTGCTGCGGGCAGCTGCAATTATCACTAGGCATTATGTTTCAAGAACTTTCATTGACTCAATCCCATCACTCAGCCGAGAGTCAATAAATGTATTGTGACCTATAAATTGGTTAACTAGAAGTGAACTGATGAAGGAAATTGCATAGCTAATATTAGAGGAAGGTTGACTTGTGCATATAACCTGATGTGTCTTGCTGTCTGTGGTTAGTTGTACTCATTACAACAATTCTCATTTTAATAATTATCTGAGATACATGTGGAAATCCAAATTGAACAGAATAATTATAAAATATAATTGTTAGACAGTTGCTCCCCCAAATCAAGTAGTAAAATATTGGCTTCAAGTTTTTAGTTTTCCCTGTAAGCTATAAAGAACTGTGGAAACTAATATAGACAAAACCAGTGGGGTCAAAGCCACTATCCCAATCTCATGGCCTTGTGTGTCTTATTTCTCAATTAAACCTTCAGAATGTTTGGGCAAAATAACCTTTACAGTGGGCCAAAGCAACATTGTATTCCAACTGTTTTCAGAACTAACAGGGAAGCAGACATCCTGACTGCAATACTGAAAATTAGAAACATTCTCAGAATTAGCACCATTATGTGTAGCTATAGACTAACTTAGCTTCTTTGCACCTACAGAAATTTCTTCCTTGGCTAGTTAGCATCCGTAGAAAGTCCTTCATTCTATTCATGGAATTATTTTCCTTCCCTTTCACATAAATATTCCTTTTCTCCATTGCACAACCCAAACACTATTTCGATTTCTGCCTTCATCAGTGCTACTTAAATGGCTATTCTCTGATCTATAATAAATGCTGTTACTTCTCACTTTGGCTTTTTATTTTTAAGGATAACAGAAACCCACCCCCAGAAAGGAATAAGGTAGTTTGGAAAACAAAGTTTAGAAAGAAAAATTGTATGTGTTTTGAAGCAAGTAAAAGTACAAACAGAAAAATAAGGCGACAAAGAAATGAGAAATACTATGTTTGTAAGCTATCTTTATTTTACTATTCTTAATAAGAAAGTCACTTCTAAAAAGATATTTGAGATTAAAAAGGTCAGAGATTTAATCTCCCTTAATGCAGTATATATCTTTTTCTATGGTGAGTCATAGAAACACCTATAAATAAAGATAAACCAGTATTGTTCTTATTAAAAAACATTTGGTCCGAATAACTTTCAGTTATTTACCTAATTAGTTAGTCACACAAACATACTGTGTTTATGTAGGGTTTTATGATCTCTATAGCACTTTAGTACCAGTTCATTCTCAAGTTCCTGTATCATAATAATAAACGTAAGAAATCCAGATTTTTGGCTTTCATTTGAGCACAGATTTTGAATTTAAATATGTCTTCTTTAACATGGTATTTTCTGAATTTTGTTTCTCATAATTTTACAGTGTTCTAAAAGAACTAAAAATATCAATACAACAATCAAATTGATATAAAATAATGTGTACGTTCTCCTTCAGATTTAATTGTAGCTGCTTCTTTCCTGCTCCGAGAAACAGTTTAAGTACGTATGCTTCTGCATGTGTATGTAAGAAACGTTTGTTTTAATAATAATTGATTTTTCCCATCACAACTGAAACTAGTATGTCTTGGTTAAAATAGGACCAATGGAAATCATGATACATTGTGTAAGGTGTAACAAAACTACTGTGGATACTCAACCCTGTTTATTTACTGGTGGTTTTCAACTGTCATAATGGGGGCTTGACAATCCTGGCTTCGTTATATGAGACAAACCACAGCCTCACCTCAACACTTCTCGTCCTCTGACCTCTCCAGAAGCCTAGATTCTTTACACACTTCATTCAATTCCAGGTAAGCCTGCAGTAGGCATGTAGGAGGCAAAAAGAAAAATTTCCTAGGAAGTTTCTGCTGCTGAGTGTCTTTCAGACTTCCCATACCTGCCTGCATCAGAGAAAATGCACCTGCAGAGTTGCCCAGGGGCTTCACATGACCCCAAGTTACCTCTGCATGCTCCTTACACACGTTTGATAAGAGCATTTCATGGATAGCAAATATTCATTTGATCAATTATTTCACATATTTGGAAATAATGTTTTCCTAATTAAATTGATGTGGTGAAATCTCCAAAATTTTAATGCATTTGTTTTATTATCGTTAAGTTTGAATAGATTTAAATTATCTTAGTTATTTCATATATGCCTTATTTAGTGTTTTACTTCTCAACATTTTTAGTGTCTTATGTATTTAAGGTTTTGCTTTTTTTACTTTGTCATTTTTAAATTTCTTTTAATTATTTTTGTCAGCAAAACATGAAAAGCATTTTATACATATTTTTGGTACTGAAAAAGACACACAGGCCCAATTGATGAATTAGTTTACCACTAATGTAATCTCCTTTCATTTTGATTTGTCCAAGATCAGAAACTCATAAATGTCATTCTTTGTATAATTTTTATATTGTTAATTATATTTCTCATTTGTCAAATGCAGAACCTCCTCACTGATTTAATACCTGTTGACGTTTTTCTTTCTTTTTTTCTTTTGAGGATTGATTTATTTATAGCAATTTAATATTTACTTACAGTCATTTATTTTTAACTATGTGCATTTTTAATAATCTTACATTAAGCCACCTCAATATCTATTTTAAAGGCCTTTTAATTGTTTTTTTAAAGATAAGGTACATATATACAATGGAATACACCTTTTCATAAGAAAAGGTGAAACAGTGCCATCTGAGATAACGTGGAGGAACCTTGAGAATGTTGTGCTAAACCAATAAATCAGACAGGAAAAGTTAAGAGCCATATAATTTCACTCATTGTGAGA
>NW_028077535.1:0-556 GCF_014824575.4 Sturnira hondurensis | reverse complement strand
ATGGCCCGAAGCAGCGCCGTCGAGCAGACCACACCTGTGTAAGGGAGGCCTCATGCAAGATCCACGCAAGTCCCCAGAAGAGGGGTGAAGTCCCTTCTTACTCGAGACAGTAGGACAGGGTGGGGTGCAAATCCAGTCCGAAGAAGGATGGCGGGTGGTGTGACTTTAGTATAGAGCAGCTCCTTTCTAAGAAATCCACCTCAGAGGTGGCAGGGGAGAGCTCCGGGAAGGGGCCAAAGGGCATGGTCTGCGAAATCCCCACGGAGAGGCAGGTGGACTCTGTTCTTAGGCAACCAGTGTCCCACCTGACCTTGGCCTTTGGAGTGCTGCCTCCCTCTCTCCGCAGGCCATGTGTTCAGGACTTGACTTCCTAAGTCAACCACCCAACATCCCACACCTCACCCCATGTTCTGGTATCTCCATTTTTATTGTCCCCGCTTCCGTGGTGGCACCCCAGCGCACTGCTGGAGCACAGCCCTTTTGTTAAGAAAGCGACTCAGCGTTGCTCATCACTCTCTGGACACAAGTCAGCACTGAGAGGTAGTAACAAAAGGGT